>NW_022196906.1:59089084-59138424 GCF_008632895.1 Mastomys coucha | reverse complement strand
GAGAGAGAGAGAGAGAGAGAGAGAGAGAGAGAAAGCAGCAGGAAGTGGGGGAGGAGAGGTCCATCTCAGCGATGCCAGGCTGGCCATTGGAGGAGGCATGTGTTCTCAGAGGGCAGAAGCCCAACTCTAAGGTTCTGTTTTCCCATCAGCCCCTTAAGCCTGCCGCTCATTCCCTCTCACATTGTTAACTCTCAAA
Source organism: Mastomys coucha (assembly GCF_008632895.1). Classification (NCBI taxonomy): domain Eukaryota; kingdom Metazoa; phylum Chordata; class Mammalia; order Rodentia; family Muridae; genus Mastomys; species Mastomys coucha. The sequence goes on along the minus strand of NW_022196906.1, from coordinate 59,138,228 downwards.
CACTGAGTGCTTAGCCTGAGGAACGAGGAGGTCTATTCCCTGCAAGGCCACCTTATGCCAAGTGATGTTCCAAATGCTTTCACTTGTTCCTAAGAGATAAAAAAAAAAGGAGACTCTCTGGGTTTGGTGGCACCAGCCCGTAACCCCCAGCTGCTCGGGAGACCGAGCAGCTGCTCGGGAGACCGAGGCAGGAAGAGTATAAATTTAAGGCCAGCCTGGACTATAGAGTGAGTTCAAGGACACCCTGTGCAATCTAGTAAACCTAGTCTCAAAGTAAAAAGGACAGCAGCTTTCTAAAATGTCACAAACATGACATCTCAGCTATGCAAGCCTGCCGGCCTGAGTTCAATCCTGGAACCCATGTGAAGGTAGGAGAGAAGTGACTCCACAGAATGGTCCTCTGATCTTCACACACGCCCGTACAACACACACACACACACACCACACACACAACTACAATGATAATGAAGAAAAAACGAAACAACAAAAATGAAAACAAAACACTCTCCAAGACCCACATGTGGGTGTGCACTGTCCTGCCTCAGGCTGTTGATGGAATTTTGTTGATGGAAATTGGACTTTCCCTAGGAATCTCATGCTGAGAAGGAAAAAGCTGAGGGCCTGATGCTAAACCAGATGGGGAGTTTGTCTCCCAGGAGGAAACCTCACACAGATGATGATGATGATGATGATGATGATGATGATGAAACCTCACACAGGTGATGATGATGATGATGATTGATGATGATGACAACGACGATGACGGGGGAGCCCCCACATCTTGACCATGACTGCTTAGTTATGTGTACCTCTACCCTTCTAACCTGAACCTCATGCCAAGACCCCAGGATAGGCAAGGTGAGTGGGGTGTCACTGGGTTTGTGGCCATACACCATATGGAATACATCTCCTTTTCTACCTCTACTATCACCTATCTGCTTAACTGGCCCTCTGAGGACAGGTGGCAGAGACTAGCTGTTAGAACTACCAGGGCCTATACCCTGACCCTGACAATTCCAGGGATGGTCTCTTGTCTGGCTTCCCTTCTGTGCCTAGGCTTAATTCTATATTGAATCCTTTTCAAAAATAAGCTCCATTTCTGCTTATCACAGACAGGCCCCAAAACTCTCTGCTGCAGTCAAGAATCCCGCTCTCTGCAGTGGAGGTCTCTGAGACAACACCTTGTGTTGCTGTGGATGACGGTACAGGGCTGCCAACTGACTCTGTCTGTCTGTCTACACAGTACACTCACTGCCTAAGAACAGTAGGACATCCAAGGATGTGCCGTGTCTGGACCCAGATGCACCGGTGCCTGTGTGTTCTGCTGTTCCATCTAAGACGCGGAGTACTTCCAGGAAGGATGAACCTCCACCCACAGGATCTTGTCCCAGTCTCCCACAACAGGCTGCTCACTGTACTCCACCAAGCCTCTCCATCCTGCTATGGGAGGAGGTGTGGCCGTCCTCCCCTGTGAGGCCTGTTAATTATGGATGCAGAATGGACTGCTAACATCCTGAACCTGACATGAGAGGTGCTGCTGGCACCTGTCTCGATGCTGCTCCTGACAGACCGAAGCCTCTCCTTCTGCCTGCCTTGCTGGACCCAACCCTGGTGCCTTATGTGTTCCATAAAATTTGTTTCAAATGCTGTTTCTTGGCTTTTTCTCCTTTGCAATATGCTGCTTTGTAGTTTGGCTCTGTTTGGGAAAATTAATCAACAGCTGGGCCTCTTATGCCGATTATCCCTTCTCCTTGAAATGGTCAAGAGGTTAATGAGTGTTTTTGGGCATTGAAGGAGAAAGAGGATGGAAGGGGTTTGCCCCTCCCTTATACAAAGGAGGAAATTGTTAAAGTTCATCTCTGGGTCCCCTTAAATACACTCAGTGGGTGGGAGGCAGTATAAATGGGGTAGAACTGGGTTCCTTACATGCATGCTAAGGGGCTTGCGCACCTGCCTGTCTGTCAGAGCTTAGCAGAGGGGCCCCAGGGAATAAAAACAAACTCCCCTGGCCCATGTACTTTTCCCCCCCTCTCCCTTGTATGTTTGTGAAGTGCGTATGTATATGCATTTCTTTTGCATGCATGTGGGTGGGTGTGTATGCATGTATGTGCACATGCACAGAGGGTGCATGCATGTATGTACACATGCATGGGATGCATGCATGTATGCAGACATGCATGTGAAAGCCAGAAGTTGTCATGAATCATTTCCCATCTTTCTTCCACCTTATTCACTGAGGCGGGGTCTCTCTCTCAGCCAATCCTGGAACTCACAGAGGTGCCTAGTCTCTTTTGCTAGCCTGCTTACTCAGGATGGACTCACACAAGGGATGTCATGCCCACCAGGCATTTCTCCACATGTATTTTGCTGGAGGAGGAGATGGAATGAGTCGAGAAAGCCCTGGGACTTTCAGTCAGGGTTTGTGGGTCACAGTGAGACCAAAGCACATGGACTCATCCACCATTCATTCATCCCAGCATAGCTGCCAAGTGCCCTGAGTCCTGCTCACCAACAGGACAGACTGAATGTGACCTAGTCATTTTCGGCTCCCAGGTCCTTTAATCTACTGCCTCTCCCCTCTTGCAGAGCAAGTGCCCCTGTTACGGTGGCACTTACCACAGTGGTAATGGAATTGATATTTAGAACTCCAGTGATCTCTTACTAGCTAGTAGGGACGTGAAGGTGAGGGCTGGGTAGGATGCACTCTGCCATGCTGGCCTCACTCAGCCCAGTGCCCCAACTGGAGTCTGAGGTCAGTACATACGCACTGATTTAATTCAGACATTCAGGACATTGGGAGTGGGGTTGCTGTTTTTAAACAGTGTCTCCTGTAGTCTAGGCTGCCTTCCAACTCTCTCTGTAGTTCAGACTGGCCCTGGACTTCTGATTCTCTGCCCTCCTTCATATGCAGTTTATGTGGTGCTGGGGGTTGAACTGAGGGTTTTGTGCATGCAGGCAACTGAGATATAGCCCCAGCCAGGGAACATCTGTTAACCACCGGTATGTGTCAGACAATGCACTAGAGCAGGGGCTGCTCCATGCTGAAGGTGCTGCCGACTCTGGACGCCTTCAGCATCTCTACCCAGTCTCCCTGCCCTTACTTGAGTGAGAGGGCTTTATGCAATAGCTTGGCTTCCCATGCCTGGCTTTATCCCTCTTCCCGAGCCCTGTTCTGAGCCCTTGTGCCTGCTTGCCGTTGAGGAGCTGAGACTACTGACCATGCATCTCAGTGTCAACTACAGGTCATCTGGGCCAGAATGAGGCTCACCTGCAAGGCTGAGCCAGGGTCTTCCCTGGGCAAACACTGGTTGCAAGTAGCCTTAACCACCCTCCAGACTTCTATCTCTCGTGGGTTTTCTCAAACATTTCAGAGCAAGGCATGTAAAGAGTACTTGCCTAGCATGCATAATATACACCCAGTACCGCATACGCTGAGTGTGAAGGCACGTACCCGTGATCCCAACACTTGGCAGGTAGAGGCAGGAGAATCAGGATGCTGGAAGTTATCCGTAACTACATAGCGAGTTCAAGGCTAGCCTGGACTACTTGAGACCCAGTCTCAAAACAAACAAACAAAACAAAACAAAAGACATCAAAACACAACAAAAAGTCCTTTGGCACTTTTAAATGGCAAAAAGCTTTATCTCTGAGTGTCTGAGAAGGTATTGGGAAGCCTTTCTGGGTACTGAGAAGGTGTGTGTGGACTTTGTGTGTGTCCTGAATGTCTGAATTAAATCAGTGCATATGTACTGATCTCAGACTCCAGTTGGGGCACTGGGCTGAGTGAGGCCAGCATGGCAAGAGTGCTTCCTGCCCAGCCCTCACCTTCATGATGATGGGAGGAGGCTAGCACTAGAGAAGCACAGCTGACTATACCCCTCCTTGCAGATACTCTGAGGACTGAGGACTGATTTTGGTGAGTGTGTGTGTTTGTGTGTGCATGTGCGTGTGCGTGGTGTGATAAAACTATGCCAGGAAGTTTGGTATGGTAGAGCAGGTGGAAACCTGGAGACTCGGTGGGCACACACCTGAGGCTTAGGTGCCTCCCAGCTCCCTACCAGACTCCTGACTTGTAACACATGCCATGCTTCTCACATAAAAAGAAACATGTCCTATGGTCACATAGGATCAAAACAGAGTTCTCCATACTAATGAGGTACCTAGAGGCCTGGAGGGCTTAACCAATAAGCTTCCCTTCCCAGACACTCTTCCCTGCAAAAGGTATTTAATCTCAGATTCACCCTGAGAAGTATTTATGCATCCATTTTCTGCCATGACAATAAACTGTTTTGAACAATGGACTGTCTCATTTCATCAAGATCTGCCATAGGGAGCCATGGAGAAGGCCTTCACCTACAGAGCCTCAGCCTAATCTCCCATAGAAGGCCTCTCAGTGCTCCCAGCTACAACCTCCACCAAGCCTGCCTCAGCCAAGCTAAGGATAATCATCCCCACTGGGACAACCTGGAGCTCCCCTTCCCCCAGGGTAGATGCTGTCCCCAGCCTGTGGGCCCCCCAACTCTGTTCTCTGCTCTTCTGCAACGCCTAGCTGCACCTGGATATCCATAGAACCATACCTCTGCTCTGGCCTCATCAGCAGGCCTGGGGACCCCCCTGAACCAGCTCAGGCTTTCCCACACCTAAGGCTGTGCTTTCCCACCCACAGGGAGGTGTCTTGAAGCTTCCCTACAGCCCAGCACCTGCCCCAGCAGCAGCAGAGTCAAATTCTCCTCCTTCTGCCTCCCCAAGTGGCCGTGCCAGTGGCAAATCGGACAAGGGCCTACAACCTGTGTGTGTGTGTGTGTGTGTGTGTGTGTGTGTGTGTGTGTGTAAGCATTTATACTGCCAATATGGTCACAGGACTAAAACACTAATACACATGTGATAAACATATATATTGTTTGAGTGGGTAGAAAGCTAGGGATAAAATCTAGGTCTGCTGTTTCAGGGTCTGGGTTCACATGGTACAAGTGGGAATAACCTACTGGTTGTGGCCCAGGAACTGTGTGACCAGTAGGTCATGGGACCATGAGGTAAACAGTCATATAGAATAACCTACTGGTTGTAGCTCAAGCACTTTGTGCTCGACAGGTCATGGGACCATGAGGTAAGTGGTAGTATGCATGTCAGCTATCTGGGCTTGACCTGCTGTAGGGACCTGGGAAGGGTTCAGGCCACAAGCATAAACAAATGCATGTCTACAAGGAAGGTGGGGTGCAGGTCTGGGTACCAAGCCCAAGGAGCCTGGGGTAGAAGATACTTCAGAGCCTGGTGTGGCCTGTCTAAGCTGCTTCTCTATCTGCAAAATGGCAGTAGTGACATGTAGCTTCAGAGGGTGGACAGGAGCATGGGACAAGGGCTGGGGGCATCAGTATGGAAGACCCTTGAGGAGGATGTGCATTCTGGCAATGGCTGTCTCTCAGTCCCTAGCCCCAGTGGTACCTGATTTTCCCATGTCTGGTGTGTGCTTCCTTGATCTTCCTTGATCCCCATGATACCTGGCTTCAGAAGTGCTTCCACTCAGCCCCACGGGCATAAGGAAAGGACCCCGGTTTCCCGACTCTGCCTCAAGTGTGCAGAGTACTTCTTTCCCGGCCTACTGCCCCAGAGCCACGAGCAAAGGGGGCTCAGAGAGGACCCAGCCTCAGCTACCCAGCAGAGAGGAAAACACAATGCTCTTCTCTATCTATCTGAAGACAGGTGGAGGCTAAGGCGCCTGATATTGATACAGTGCCTACTGCGTGTGACACTCATCTAGCACCGACTGCATGCTGAGGCTATGCTGTCACCACCCCCTTAGATATAGGAGCGAGGTCAAGGCCAGCTCCCTGGTACAGCCCTGCTCTAGGCTGCAGTGGCTCCTTTTTATCTGGTGCATTAGGCTCAGGTCTCCAGATAGGCCTTCAGGGCCCAGACACTTGGGTTCCCACTGTTACTGCTGTCCTACACCCCTGCTCATCTGTGTCATCTGGGCCTGATGCTCTCAGAGCCCCTAGATATCGTCCCTGGCCTGAGTTCAGGGGACTACATCGCCCTCTTTAAAACTTGTTTTGTTCATAAAACAGGGTCTCATTTTTTTATTCCAGGCTGGCCTTGAGTTTTCCTGCCATCCCCCTGCCTCAGCTCTTGAGTGCTGGGATTACAGTATACCTCCCCACACGTATCAAGTTGTTCCACCTCCATTTTCCTGTTCACCACCCCTTGCTGCAGTGCCTCTCATTTTTTAGGCATAACCATGCCCCTTCCCCCTCATGGAGTGTGTAATTCCTCTTACAAATGAGATTACTAGGGATCAGACCTAGTGAGAAAAGGCTGGGGACAGGGCTGTGGTGTAGGAGCGGGGCTGTGGGGCTGGAGATGGGGCTCACAGTCACAGCTGGTTCTTCTGTGTCACATACCACAGGCCTGGTGGGTTCAGGCCTCTAGCCCATGTCCCTTCTGCTCATTTCCTGGTGCTTTCTTAATCCTTCTTAAATCACTGTGGCATCTAAGCTTCATGCTAGCCTCAGGAGACCAGGGTCAGGTTTTTAGAAGATAAAGGTAATATACAGAAGAGCACAGTGACTTAAATGGTGAGTATGGCAGAACCCGGGCTGGAGCCCAGACTAGACTCCTGGCTAGTCCAGTCCTAGGCAGTGACTGGAGGCAAGCCTGGTCGTGGAGCCCTCAGCTCAGGGTCCCAGCCTCCCACTCTCCTTATACTCAGGGTTGTGTACTCAGATACATTCTGCAAGTCTGGGAGATTCAGTGGTATCTGACCCACCTCCCAAGGGAGACAGAGGTGGGAGGCCACCTGGCTCCAACTGAGACCTCAAACTACCACTTGTCTGGGAAAGTCTCTAGCCAATTAGAACCCTCCATCATAATTCTCTCCTCTTCAAGTAGTGTGGACTCAAGGCTAAAGCAAGCTCTTGGTTTAGTATCGAGCTCAGGGGAAGGTCACTTTGCCTCCCTGAACATCAATCTCTTCTTGTGCAAGGTGGGAGTCCTCATGGCCCCTGTCTGAAGCTTGCTGTATGAGTGAGCAGAACACAGTCCTGGGCTGGCTGTATTCAGCACTCACGATGCACACCCTCAGAGCCATGCATCAGACTGCCCGGAGAGGCTCTGGACACCCTCAAGAATCCGAGGCTCAGACCCAGGTCCTGGATCCTGGCCAGCAGAGGTCCTAGCTATGCGAGTGACTCTGGACATAAAGGAATCTGGGAGTATTGGAAGCCCAAGAGCCTGGGGCCGACCCTGGCTCCTCCAGCTGACACAGAGATGGCAGGGCCACCACCTGAGTGACGAGGGTACTGAGAAGGGCAGCGGGAGCTCAATGGGAAAAGGGTAGGATGGGATAGGAAGAGAAGATTCAGCACTTTTCCCTAATGAAGCCACAAACCACAGAGTCCCAGAGGGAGAAGCTAGCCTGAGCCTCAGTGACACAAAGCCAATTCTCTCTACTTGCTCTGTGGATTAATTGCCAACATGATTTAACTTCCTGGTACACACCACCCGCGTGTCTTCACCACTATCCTTCCTGCCCAGGGGAAAACAAGCTCATGACAGGCGGGTGAAAGGCACAAGAGCATTAGCTGGAGTTCTCACCTCTGCTCGATCCCAGCTCTGCCATGTTTTGCTGTGTGACCAGAGTCAAGTCACCCTCTCTGTCAGACCTTAGTTTCCTCCCCAACATAGTGGGAGGGGGGACTGTGGCAATGCAGTGTGTCCTTCTAACTCTGCTCCTGAGAGAGAATTCTTAGCTCTCCATGACAAGCTCTGGGCAGCAACTCATTCTCTGTCCTTGCTCCTGTGAATGCTGCCATCATTCTTAGCCCATTGTACAGAGAGGAATGTGGGACTCTAAGAGGCTGAGCACATAGCTGTGGGCCATATAGATGCTGAGGGACCGGTTCAGCTTCCAACCCAGGCCCATCTGACCACAAGACCTTGCCCATGTTCGTGCCCTTTAACTCAAACCTGACATAGTCCCATGACATACCTTAACAAGCATCATTGAGCATCTACTACAAGTCAAGTTTTATTCTAAGCACTGAATACGTTCGATAGTGTTCAATCCTAAGGATCACATTAGAACAAAATACCCAAGTGTTCCCTGTGTTACAGACGAATTGTTGTCATCTGTAGCCTAGCCTAGCTTCAAACTTTCTATGTATCTGAGGATGACTGTGATCTTCTGACCCTTCTCTCTTCACCTCCCAAGTGCTGGGATTACAGATATGTGCCACCATGCCAGGTTTATGGGGTGTTAGGAATCAAACCCAGGGCTTTGTGCATGGTTGGTAAGTGCTCTACTGACTGAGCTACATGCTCAGCCCCAATCTCAGAGATGAAAAACTGAAATTTTAAAAAGCCAGCAAATGGGCATACATGTGCTTGCTATAAATAAGCCTGTGACCTGGAACCCACAGTGGAAGGAGAGAAACAACTCCTGAAAGTTATCCTCTGACCTACACACACGCACACACACACACACACACACACACACACAATGACATGCAAATACCTGTCTCTCCTCCAAGAATAATGATAAATAAAAAGGAAAATCTGAGCCTTGAGATACTCAAGCAACTATCCAAGCAGGAGACAGCAGTGCTAGAATGTGTGTGTGTGAGAGTGTGCATGAGTGTGTAAACATGAATGTGTGTGAGAGTGTGTGTGCATAAGCATGTGTGTGAATGTGGGTGAGTGAGCATGTGTTTGAGTGTGTGTGACCATGTACAAGTATGTGTGAATGTGCAAGTGTGTGTGTGTGTGTGAATGTGCATGAGTATGTGTGAGTGTATGTGAATGAGAGTGTATATGCATGTGTGTGCATGAGTGTGTGAATGTGAGCGTGCATGAATGTGTGTGTGTGTGTGAGAGTGTGTATTCATATTTTTGGTAATTTTAAAAGCTTTGCACAGTCTTGCTCACGCAACTACATCAGCTAGAGGGTAAATTTGTCATGCCTAGTATACATCAGGAAAAATCTTTAACGACAATAATTGAGATGGTAGACCATGATGGGGGCGGGGCAGGGAATGAGAAGCTGCTTTTTTGCTCTTAGAACTAGAGTTGATGAGCAATGGAACCATTAAGACAGGAAGAGCACAGGTGCGCTTCGCGTGCCGCCTTGCTGTCATCTCCACCCTTCACTCCCTCCTGGCCATACCTGCCCTCATTCCAAAGTCCCAGCTCAGGAACCACACACCCTGAGGGAAGCTGGTGGAAGGACCTCTTTAAAGGATGCCAGAAACCTTGTGTGGAGAAAATTCAATTGCTGCCCCCACTGATCTGGCATTCGTAACTCTTGCCCCCTCCTACCTTCCCCAGCCCAAGCAGCTGAGCTTTGCATATGACCTATGGACAGAGCGGAGAAAGCTGAGAAAAATGCGGGAAGGAGTTGGTTCATTTGGGTGATGGAGTGCCTGCTCCCTTTGCCAGCATGCAGGGCTCAATAATGGCAGACAGGGCTTCAAAAAATTGCAGCATGAATAGATGAGCCCTTTAAGGTAATAGAAATGCTGTCATCCTCGGGAGAAATATGGGCCCCAAATCCTGAGGGAGGGGACACTGGGCCCTTCTGCCCTGCTTGCTGAGCTCTCTGTCCCCATTACAACCAGAACTGAAAGACGGCATCAGGCTGAGGAATGGTCAGAAAAAATGCCTTATCTCCCGGCCCCTGAAGTCTCCATGCAGGGAGGAGGCTGCAGGAGGGGACTGGGAAATCAAGTCACTCAGCCTGCCTGTGACCTTGCAGCCTTCTCCCTGCAGGCACTGTCAGGACAGCAATTAGTTCTAGACCTGAGTGTGCAGGAGGCTCCATCAGGCAGTGTCTTAAGGAGAGGCGTGCTGGGCAGCACAGCTTCTGTGCTCAGAAAGCCTATTGTCCTTTCTGGGGACATAGCTGCCCTGCAGCTCCCATTCCAGAGGAAGCTGCAGCTAAGGGTTTCCTTCCTCTCACCCCATCTGCGCCTGCATCCCAGACAGACTCTCAGGGTTCTTCAAGTGGGCATCAGCAGCATCAAACGTCGTGGGTGGCATCAACCTTTTAAACATGGCCATCATGGCTGACACTTGTTGAAAGATGACTAATACACTCATTGCTTCATACACTAATTAGCTTGATCAGCATACTAATTCTAGGGATTTATGATCATTTCCTTTTCACATATCATAAAACAGGCACAGAGAGATGATATCCTGTGACCCTGAGGTCACACAGCTATAAAAAGCAGTGAAGCCAGTATGTGAAGGCTGGGTGTGCAGTTCCATGTCTCTGTGACCTCTGCACTGTATAAGGTGAGCTGTCTAAGGTTTACCATTGCTGCAGGAACTCAGAGGTGGCGCTGAAGGACAGCTAGCTACTCCAGCTACCTCTTTACACCCGAGAGAAGGGTTTAGCTAGATGATTCATCAGTAAGAATAAAAGGGTGGTTGCCACCAAATCTGATGACCTGAGTTCAGTATCTGGAACCCACATGGTAGAAGGAGAGAACTGGCTCCTGTACATTGTTTCTGCATGTATCCCACAGAATAAACAAATAAATGTAATAAAAATAAACAAACCTCAGAGAGGCTCCTGGGGAGGGGGAAAGATCCAAGCCTCTAGCATCACTGGCCAGTAGCCCAAATTCCTCTTCCTATAGGTGTCAGTCTGGAAACTTCTACATTAATGGTCCTGCTATTCCCAAGGATTTCATTTATCAAAGAGACTTCACCAAGCAAGCTGTCCATGTGGCAGGCATGGTAGGTGATGGTGGCTAAGAGGTATGGGGCTACAGGAGATGGGTCCTTGTTCTCAGGGAGGCAGACTGAGCTGGAACCATGGGCTTTTCACGTAGAAGAAGTGTGAACCTGACAGAGAGGAATGTCTATGGAAGTGAGGTCATCTGAGAAGCTAGACAGGATGTTCATAGACACAACAAAAACGGGGCTACAGCAATAGCAATGAAGAGAGAGGCAGGTTTGGGGCAAAGTGAGTTATGTGTGGTCACAGAGCAAATGAAACGAGGCTGGAGAGTAACCAAAGGAAGGGGTGTAAATTTCCTTTGGTGGCAATGAAGAGTCACAAGAACCTGTAAAGTGCAGGAGGGTGAATGGTACCTCATGACTGCTGCCTGCCTCTCTCCCCCCCACCCCCTCCGCCCAACCACAGTTCAGCTATTTCTTTAACCAGGGTAGTAGGGAAGACAGGTCCTCCCCTCTTCTCAGAGACGGTGAGACGGTGCCAGGACAGGGCTCCAGGTACTCCACAACTTTAACAGGACAGTCTCCCCCACTGCCCTGCCCTTCCTCCAGGCTATTTGGAAGAATAGGCAGCCAAGATGTGTGGTACTGTCCAAGGTGCTGAGACACTGTTCCACCCAATCAGAGGAACTCCTTGAGCCCACAGTTTTCTTTGGGCAGAAAATGTCATTCCTGTTTTACAAAGGAGATCCAGAACCTAAAACACGGGCAGAGCTGATACTATGAACTTGCTTCTTGCATCCTAGCCCAGCACTTTCTCCACACCGTGAAGACCTTGTGCCCTTCACCAATGGATGTCCTGGGTGGTCCTTTTGCAGAGGCTAAGCTAACACACACAAAAAACCTTCTCTTCTTCTATCCACATCCTCACCTCTGTCTCTCTGCACAATGACAGTGGCATTCACACCACATCCTGAGGGACCAATCCGAATGGGCCAAAGGTGCTGGAGTAAGCCTGCCTAGACCAGCAGGTGTGTGTGCTCCAGTCTACCTCACCTGGGATGCCTGGGTGCAGCTCAGCCTGATACCCTCTGGGGGTCACACGTGTGCTGGACTTGAGAAAAATGTACTCTACCCGTGTAGCTTAGCATCTTAGCACGTATCTATTGGGTTCAGGTGCTGATCTGCAACTTCTATAGGAAGTTCCCTACTCGCACCATAAACCCCTGTCACAGGTAAGGACATTCAGGCTTAAGCATGACACAGGGCTCACCATAGGCAATGGAGGCAGTGGAGACCTGGGATTTGAACTCCGGTCTGTGTTGTTCTGAAGTGTCTTGTCTATCAAAGTTCATTACCATTTGAGCATGAAGTGGCTCCTGTCACCGTGGCTTTCTAAGCCTGGCCAAGTTCCTCTCCCCATTTAAACTTCAGCTCATTTGCAAGCTGAGGAAAGTGGAAGTGTACATCTATAGGCCCTCGTGAGACATAAACCAAATGATGCATGCAGCAAGAACACAATGAGCGCTCTCCACTAGGCTGAATGTGATTACGATCGGACAAGGTCTTTGATGGCTGGCTGGGTGTCTGATGAGCCTTGCCACACCCCAAGTCCTTGGCATTATAAACACCAGGGCTTAGGAATGAAGGGACAAACAGGAGGGTCCACAGCAGCAGCACACCAAGCAGAGCTTATTGCTACTCTGCATCCCCGGGGCCTCAAGGGGTGGAGACTACCTGGCTGTCAAGCCCCTGAATGCCCAACGACAGTTCTAAACTATATCAGCACCATCCCAGCCCTCACAGGGTTAGCTTTCATAAGGTTGCTGTCACATCCTTCTAAAGGCCCTTGGGAGGGGTTAGGAGTATAACTCAGTTGATAGAGCCCTAGTCTATCATGCATCCATCACCACACTAGCTACTCAAACCCAAAATCAGGCAAGGCTTATAGACTCCTCCCATCTTACATGGTTTGGTTTCAGACCTCCAGACAACAGCAGGACTGTGGTGCATATTTTGCGAATCAGGAGAGACCTGCCTCCAGGTTCTCTCAGCATCCCTCGTCCCTGCCCCAATCTAGAACTTCCAGCCCAGGGGCTGAGCTGCCCTTCCCCCAAAGGTCCTCCCTATATAATCCAGACATTTTGCCCCCTCTTTCTGTGTGTGGGTGTGTGTGTACACATGTGTGTGCACGCGTGTGTACGTGCATCCTTTCCCTTTTTCCCTTCACCCCTCCCCATGGTAACTTCCCTGGCCTTGGTCCTTGGGGCCAGTGAACTCACCCATGGGAGACAGCTTTCCAATAAACCTGCCTTTAATATATTCTAATCTGGCTTGAATTAGCTCACTTTACCTGTGGAGAAATAATCTATCAACATGGACAGGGAAACTGAAGCCCAGCAAGGTGAAGTAGCATATCCAAGGCTACCGAGTTTAGGATGAAGCTCCGATACCCAGAAAAGGGCTTTTAAAATTAGCTCTGTATTAATTCCCCATGTCGTGAAATCTTTCACCGAACAGGCAGGTATGTAGTCACAAATCAACAAACACATAAAGGCATGCTAATTATAACTGACTATGGGATGCTTTGGGGGAGCCTGGGCTGAGTCTGCTCTCAGACTGATGGCCCCATCCCCCATATTACCAAGCTGGCTAATTTCTGGAAGTCACATCATTCAGAAGCTGGGGTAAGGCAGGAATAATGGCCTCCCCCCTGGAGCCTGGTGCTCCTGGGAAGGAGTCAAGCCATTGAGAACAATGAATGCTTTGTGGTAATCACCTCCAACTGCCCCTGTCCAGCAGTACCAGGCCCCAAGGAAGGCCTCTCCAGGTACATAATGAGACTGAGCAGGAGTGGGGATTCTTGATGTCTCACCAGGACAGCCTGCCCACAATCTGTTTTCCCTTAAAGAGCCAGGTAGGCAGGCCTCACTGGTGAAAGAATATGCATGATCTGATCACTAAGCCCCACACCCAAAGTTCAAGGACAAGAACTTTACATTCTGGATGGGAGGCATCAATCTAGCTTTCAGATTAGTGGATTCCTGGCTTGGGGGGTGCAGTGAGCACAAGGACAGACCAATGCTCCCTTTCCACATCCCTCCTGGTACCTCAATTTTCTTTTCTGAGTAGCAGTGATAAGTCAGACAATGGGAGGCAACAAGTGGGGCAGAGAAGGGAGTACGAACAGATCTATGACAGTGTACATCATCAACCATGGGGACTCTCAACAAGCCGCCACATAATATACCAATGTGTCCATGAACTCTGTATAGTGAACTGAAGTGGAAACATAAGGGTTCTTTGGAAAGTCGACTGGATGGTGTTTTGCTGGGGCAAACACAGGAAGGAATGTTTTGCTAAAGCAGACACAGGAGAGAGGATGTTCTGCTAAAGCAAGCATGTGAAAGGACACATGATAAAGGATCCTTTGTTAACAACATGCATGTATTGGTCTGCCTTACGTTGCACAGTTGAGAGCTGCATTTGTAGGGCTCCGTAGAGAGAAACACCACAAGAGAAACATCTGGTGGTGTGCTGCAGTTTCTTGCCACTTTTGCAGACTTGGGCTGATTGGATGTACATGCTGAGGCAAGACCCGTGGAGGACACGTGATGTTTGGAGGGTATAAACAGGACTCCACGGAGTGACGGAGACAGAACTTGGCTGGTACAGCAACTATGCAATGCTTGTTTGTGTGTCTTTGCTGATCTTTGCTTCCCTGAGAGAGGCACAGCTGAGAACTTCTGGTGTTCCTGATGGTCTGTCCCTCCTGCTGACTTGAGCCCAGGCTAAGGCCTGGCTGTCTCTCATAGGTCATGTCAACGTTGTTGCTAACCAGACTCTACTAAACTGGACTGCTGGTGTATCTGTGAGGTATTTATTTACAAGTGGATCGAGCTGCTGCCACCGCCTGCTGACCTGTGAACTGAACTGCTGATTTCCAGACAACACAGTTGCTCCCAAGAACCTTTCTAAACAGGTCCATTCCTCCCACCCCCACCCCCATATCATTTCTTTTCCACTACCTCTGGTGGGTGGTGGGCTAAAGGGAGGTTAAAGCATTTAAAGAACCATCATTAAAAATAAGTTTTGAAAAAAATTAAAGTTACAGTAAGCCATCTCAGAAATCAGCGGGTTCAGGGGTGGGGACAAAGCTTAGTTGTTAGAGGGCTTGTCTAGTATGTATGAAACCCTGAGTTTAGCCCCTAGCACTGCATAAAATGGCAGTGTGTGTCTGTAATCCCAGCACCAAGTGAGGAGAGATAGGAAGATAAGGAGCTCAAGGTCATTTTCAGCTACATAGTGAGCTTAAGTCCAGCCTAGGCTGCATGAGGTTGTATCTAAAAACAAGATTAATAAAACAAAATTAGCAGGTTCATCCTCCCCTGCCCAAGAAGGACCTGAGACCTGAGAGGAGAAGCCATTCCTAAGTCACAGGCCTTCCTTAGTAGCCAAGATAGGGCAGGGACAGAATGTTCACCTGTCACCAAGTGCTTCTCTGCCTGACCTCTTGGTGATAGGATATGTTTAGTTCCAAATGCCTATTTGCAAGACTCTAAACCTAGAGTGCTACTATTATTACTAATTTTTTAATACGTATGGGTGCTATGCCTGCCTGCCTATTTGTGTGGCTGGTGCCCTTGGAGACCTAAACAGGGATCAAGTCCTCTGCAGGTAGAGCTTTAGACAGTGGTGAGCCACCATGTGGGTGCTGGGAACTGAATGCAGGTCCTCTGGAAGAGCAGTCCATGCTCTTAAACACCGAGCCTCTTCTCCAGCCCCCAGTGCTTCAATTCTTTGTGATAGTTATGGACCAGAATTCATTGCCAACACAGGCAAGTCAGAGAGAAACTGTGTGGAAGGGACAGATTTCTTTCCCTTTAAGACCATAGTCCACGTCCACCCAGCCTTAGCTCTGGCAAGGAGCATGATGGGGCCTGATGACATTTTGTCTGAGCCTCGCTCTGTAGACCAGGGACATTTGCTCTCAAGAGATTCCTCTGCCATAATAGTAACCAGAGCTTGGAAATCAGTAGATTAATATCATGGCAGTCAGCTCGCCACAAGGCGAGGCTCACCAGTGCCTCCACAGCTGATGACTTTGCAGTCAAGGCTGAAAAGCTTGTTCTTGGAGAAGGTATCTCAGACAGAAGAGTGCTTGTCTGTCATGGACTGAATGAGGACTTAAGTTTGATCTAGAGCATTGCATAGACCAAGTTTGTTGGTCCATGCCTGTCATCCTAGCACTGGGGAGAAAGTAGAGGCAGAAGGACCAGAAGTTCAGGCTATGCCTGCTACATAGCAAGCCAAAAAAACTATAATACACAAGATTATCTTTAGAACAAATAACTTTAGGAAGGAAGGAAGCAAGGGAGGGAGGGAAGAAGGGAGGGAGGGAAGGAAAAAAGAAAAAAGCCACGTTACGCATCTGGTTCCTGCACAGTGAGAACCATTGAGTAGCAGCACCCATATCCTGTAAGAACCTATCAGATGCCTAAAGCCTCACCATACTATAGACATGCTAGATTTGAACCTGTAATTTACCAAGACCCCTATCTACAGTGGTCTAGAAATCCCTTTTCTATACTTGTAAACAACCTTGTAGGGTACCCACTTCATAGAGGAAGGAATCAAACCCAAGAGACTGGGTCCAAGGTCACACAGTTGGTAGGTAGGACAGCCAGGATGTGTGTGACGTGGCCACAGGTTTCAACTCCATAAATACTTCTCAAAGCACAATGGAAATTGCCCCGAGGATGCCCAAGTGTGGGAGGCTCTTCTGACCAGCTGAGCATATTCCATCCCAGTATCACCGACCCCCTCCCCATCAAACCTTGTAAAACCAGTATGATTGATGAGGAAATACAAACTGAACAAACACGTAGGGGAAACATTCGCTCTACCTAGTAATCAGACATGCAAATGAGAGCAACATTTAGGAGCCATTCTCTACCTATATAATTAGCAAGACTGGGGGGGAAAAGCAAGCAAAAACTGTTCTGAACAAGGCACACGCATATACGACCCGAGACGGCATAGATTTATATAACCCTTTGGGAAAGTGATCTGGCAACATCCATCAAAAGCCATGAATATATTGTGCCTGCTGACCTGGGAATTCACCCGGAGGAAATAATTCAATGGGACGCCAGAGTGGGGAGCTGCTTGTAAGAAGATGCTCGCTGCAACACTGGCTGTGAACATGGGGAAAATCCTAATATTGTACAGGAAGGGAAAGGCTAGGGAAACTGGGCATCTACCAGTTCCTGCTCCACTAGGCAGCCATCTGAGAACCAAGAGGTCCAACCAGTAGCAGAGAAGTGTGGATAAAAGAAAGGATGGGGCTGGAGCTGGAGCTCAGAGGGCATGCACTTCCTCAGTGTGGGAGGCTGTAGGTTCAGTCTTCAGGACACGCTCCCCACTACACACACACACACACACACACACACACACACAGAGAGAGAGAGAGAGAGAGAGAGAGAGAGAGAGAGAGAGAGAGAGAGAGAGAGACTGACTGACTGACTGACTGACTGTCCAGCCTGGTAGTACATGCCTTTCTTTAACTGCAGAGTTAGGTGTGTCTATGTGTTTTTGAGTTCCAGGACAGTCGGAATATATATATATATAGTAACTAGGCCTTGTTTTAAAACAATCAAACAGGAGAATATAAACTGCTTATGTGAGATAACGAGGGAATGATGCTGTGAAAAATATTGTGTGCCCAGGAGGACAGGGCAGAGCTGGACAGAGAGGAAGACCGTTTCAGAGTTGGGGGACAGTGACAGGCTAAGGCTCTTTGCAGCTACTCTTGCAGTTGTAAACCTCAGAGAACAGCTTCAAGGGCTCACAGTCACAGGCTATGTCTAAAGGTGACATAGAAAGAGAGTCCTACCCCTCATTCCTGGGCAGAGGGTCACACTCTAGATTGCCACTGGCTCCCTGGGGACTGAGAGGTTGGGAGAGGCCCATTCTGACTTACCATGAAACCTGGAGCACAAGTGCAGCTCCCAGTGATGCTGTGGCAGTCAGCACCGTTCTGGCAGGTGCAGGGTAGCTGGCAACCGTTGCCATAGTAGCCGGCGGGGCAGGACTCATTGCAGTAGTGACCAGACCAGCCTGGTTGGCAGGTACAAGCTCCAGTAACTGGGTGGCAGCTGAACAGAGGACAGAAAGAAGAAGAGGAGGAGGCTTGCAACGGTGTCCCTTCCTCTGCCTCCCCAGGTCCAGTCTTCCCATGGTAGTAAGAGCAAAGGATCCCTGTGGTTACGTTAGTCATGTCTTGTTTGTTTATGAGATGATGCATGGCCATACACAGTCTCAGTGGTTTCCAGAAATGAAGTTTCATAGTTAAGTAATTTACCTAAAGTCATTCAGCAACGAAGTAACAAGACCAGGGTTAGCACCCAGACTTCTGACTCCCAAACAAGCACCTTTTTTCTCCCCCTTTTGAGAGGGACTCATGGTGCCCAGGCTACATTTGAACTCCTATGTAGACAAAGGTGACACTAAATTTCTGGTACTCCCCCCTCCACCTCCCAAGGGCTAAGATGACAAACATGTGTCACCATGCCTTGTTTATGCAATGCTAGGGATCAAACCCAGGCCTCCTGCATGTGAGGCAAGGACTCTATCAACCGAATGGTAGCCCCTTCCCAGTAGTACACCCCCACGGTAGAACCCCAGTGTATATTCTTTATAAAACTACGCAGAGCCCGAAGCACAGGGCAGTGCCTCTCTCCCTCGCCTTATAGACTGAGGTCAAGAGCTCTCATCGTTCCTGAGGGAAAGGGCGGGGGGGGAGCATGTGAGAAGGCAACCATGACATCAGTAGCTCTCCATACGGGAGACTCTTAGTGAGCATTGGTAGCTAAAACAAGATGGCCAGGGTAGCCTCTCTGACAATGGCTGTCCCCTGCATGCATGCTAGGCAGGACCCGCCACTTGGGCTTCCTTACACTCTATATCAGAGCGAGCCCTTCTCCCTCCCAGATCATATTCACTGTCCAGTTTACACACATAGGAATGCACATTGCTTTTACCATATTTAATTATTTTCTTTTTGAGACAGGGCATTATGTAGCCCAGGCTGGCCTTAAACTTGTTGCATAGCTGAGGATGATCCTGAACTTTACTTTTTGTATTTACTTACTTATTTTGGGTGGAAGTGTATGGGAACATGGATGCCATGGCACATATGTAAAGGTCAGAGAACAACTTGTAAGAGCACTCTCTCCTTCTACCGCATGCATCCCCCGAGTAGGATTCAGGCCATTAACCTTCGTGGCAAGCAATTTTAGCTGCTAGGCTATCTCGCCCCTGAACTTCTGACCCTTCTGCCTCTACCTCTATAGTTAACAGCCGCGTGCCATCACCACAGTTTTACGTCCTGCTGAAATTCAAGCCCAGGGCTTCGTGCATGCTAGGCAAGCACTCTGTCTGCTGAGTTATCCCCAGCCCTCAGTGTTTAATTACTCTCTGTGTCTGTTGACTTGCTTGTTTTCTGTCCACTCACTAGGTTTCGGCTCCCTGGGGGACAGCCTTGTCTGTCTTGTCACCTCTCAGGGCCCAGTGGGGTTCCCAGCACAGGGGAAGTGCTGACCTAATGGCATACTTAAAAAACGAACGAGTTAATGAACAGACTAATCATGAGCAGCCCAGCTAGCCTCTCTTCTGGGGGGCCCGTGGTGTTCTTGTTGAAAATGAGGGGGTGGACCAGAGCAGACGATTCTGGAATAATAAGTACCAGTAGCTAATAATCATTTCAGAAAATGTTTAGTCTCATTAATCATCCAGTCAAAACAACAATTGGCTATCACCTTCTTTCTATCAAAACATAGACGAGCTTTTCAAACGCTGGGAAAGGTTTCAAAACAATCTGAGGTTATGTATCAGGAGACCTAAAAACATGCAGATGCCTCGGCCTTGTAATTCCATTTCTAAGAATCTATCCTAAGGAAATAACCGTGATTGTGGAGGAAGATTTATACACAGAGATGTTCCCTAAAGCATTATTTATAACAGTGGAAAATGGAAACAATTTGAATAATAATAAATAATATGTGGCCAGGCTATGAAAGTACCAGGCACCTCACACATACAATTCTTATCTTCCACAAACCTGTGAAGTAGGAATGTGAGTCTCCATTTTACAGGTGGCACTCACAGGTTTGGAGACCTGCCCAAGGTCACATGGATAAGTAGATGAGCACACCTTTAAATCCAGCAGAGCGGGCAGATCTCTGAGTTCGAGGCCAGCCTGCTCTACAGAGTGAGTTCCAGAACAGCCAGGGCTACACAGAGAAACCATTTCTTGAAAAAAATAACAACAACAACAACAAAATGCTTTCTGTTCTAAGTTGCCTTGGTCACGGTGTCTCTTTATAGTAATAAAACAGTTACTGAGACTCTAGGCAAACTCTGCAGGCTGAACTATATCCCAGCCCTACAATTCTATTTCTAGAAACAGGACTTCTAACTTCCTAATTTAAATTTCCCTTTGGAAAGATGCTGCAGAGTGATGGCAGACAATGATTTGATTTCTTTATTTTTGCTCCTTTTGAGACCAGCTGTCTTTGAACCCATGGCAGTTCTGCCTGAGAAGGCCTGGCTTCCCCTGAATGACCTGGCTGTTCAGGCAGTGCTGGGGGGGGGGGGGGGGGGGGGGGGTTGGGCCTAAGTCCCCATCACTGATGCACAGGCTGCCTCCTCTGTTATCAGGTTTCCCCCTTTCTTCCTTTTCCCCAGACACAGATTAATCACTAGCTAACAGGAGCAGAAAGCTGCACAATGCGGGCAGCGGCTTTGAGGGGTGGGTTTCTCTGCCTTTCTTTTGCCCTGATGAGATTTCTATCTCTGTGGCATCTGCTGGCTAAATCAAATCTTTCAAAGGTAATCTGCCATCGTGGCTCCTGGAATTCATCTATGACAATCTAATTTCGGAGGGAACATTTAAGAGGCCTGACACCCAGACACTGTCCTCAAGGTGAATGATCTATGAAGGAGAGTGGCCTCTTTTGTGTTTTCATGGAGCCCACGGAGAAAAGTAAAGCTCACCAGCCCGCTCTTTCCCAGGGCAACTGTAACTTCTCTGCAGCAGCTAGCCAGAGGGGAAGGAGCAGGGAGAGACTGCGGGTGGGCTAGGGAGCAGGGCTCTGCTGGGCTGGGGTTAGAGTCCTATCTCCTCAGAAGGATGCTGAAGACTGGAAGCCACCATTTATCCCAAGTTTAGGAACAAATGAGGCAAGGCCCCTCCACTCCACTTCCAAAGACCACAAGAAATGTTGCCCCCATTCAGAAGGCTGGCACAGAGAGGAGAGAGGCATATATCAGGGTATTTTCTTAGCTGGGTAAGAAAGTACCAGCCCATCTTAGACTTAAAAGCCATCTTATAGTAAAGACAAGCTAGGCTTTATCTGTTTAATCATAAACCTCTCAGGGATTGGGCTATGCCCCATCTGTAACCTTAACTACAAATGGTTCTGTACTGCCTGTTCCAGGAATGGCAATCATGTTTTTGTTTTAAAGACCATGTTTATAACCATCTTGCAACCCTACCTTTGTTCTAAAAGGTTCTCTGACTGCCTGAGTACCTTGAGAGCATGTCTGTGTTTCGGGAGGTCATTCTGACTAACGTGTCATGCTTATGTTCTGCTCTTGTAACCCCACCTATTTTGGCTGACAAATCTCCCATTTGGAACTCCCTTGCTTCTGACCTATAAAAGCCTTCCTCACCTCCAATGCTGACTTCTCAAACCTGGCCTTAAGAGGAGGATGCCCCCGGCCCCAAAGCATGAATAAGAAGGTTGCTTTATTTAATGTTGCCACGGTGGTTTGAGTAGTATTCTTTCTCCTCCCATCTTTGAGATTAACAGTAGATCTGAGGCCAGGATGGAGGGGACCAAGCCTACTCAGTACCTGCAGCTTAACTGCCTTAAGATTGGAGTCATAGGTCCTCCCTCTGTCTGTCTGTCTCTCTCTTCCTTCCTCCTTCCTTCCCTCTCTCCCTTTTCTCCATTCTTTCTCCTTCCCTCCTGTCCTCCCTTGCTCCCTTCCTCTACCTTCCTTGTTTTTTTTAAATTATCTATTATTTATTTAATGTTTATGAGTACACTGTAGCTGTCTTCAGACACACCAGAAGAGGGCATCCAATCCCATTACAGATGGTTATGAGCCACCATGTGGTTGCTGGGAATTGAACTCAGGAACTCTGGAAGAGCAGTCAGTGCTCTTAATGGTGGAGCCATCTCTCCAGTCCCTATTTTCCTTGTTTAAGACAAGAGCTCACGGTACCCATTCTGCCCTCCATGTAGCCAAGGATGACCTTGAACTTCTGATCCTCCTGCCTTTGTGGGATTACAGGTCTCTTCCACCATGCCCAGTTTATGCCGGGCCTCATGCATGCCAGGCAAATGCTCTATCAACTGAGGCTCACCCCTAGCTGCAAGTCTTTGCTTTCTCTATATCCCAAGAGAAGGCACTATCTATAACCAGTCAAAGCTTCCTGCGGGGAGAAAGGCTGAGCTATTTCCACACAAAGGAACAGGCCTGCTCTAAACAACACCAAGAGCTGCAAGAATTCAGTCAGGCCAGAGGTTTTCACCTTAGACATCTTGCTTTTTCTATCCTACCTGGACATTTGGCACTGACTGGAATCATCTTTGGGTATCAGAACTTGGGAGCGAGCTGGGCATCTGATAGGTGTGGGAGCCAGGGATTCTGCTGAATATTCTATGGAGCACAAGCCTGTTCTCTGTGACCAAACCAGGTGGGTTGCCTGATATACACTGAGCAGCACATGTGTCAGGGGCCAGGTCACAAGGCTGGCACACCAGGAGAATGGGGAATATTTCAAAAGCAAATGGGGCAGAACTATGTAGAAGGATACACTGCTTAAGATAAATTCAGCCATGCCTGTCACTGAAGGCCGAGACAGTGGTCATAGGTAGGCTGCTGGTCTCCTTGAGGGTCCTGGCTTGGGGCAAGGCTCTCCCCAAGGAGGCAGTGCTTTGGAGCACTGCCCAGAGCTGGTCAGGCAGGCACTATCCAAGGATCCATGCCTAAGGATGGCTCTTGCCTCCCAGTTCCTTAAAACATGACACACGTTAAAGACGGCAAAGCAAATAATCATTAATATTGGATGGGCTGAGATTAGCGACAGAGAAGAGGGAGTCCTTCCAGATTAATAATGCATGGAGGACTCCTTTCATGAAAGAAAGATAAATTATGCAGTGTGCGGTTGCCCGGGGAAGGGAGGGAAACAATGGCCTTTTAATTTGGGGCTTGAGTGGATCTCTGTGGTGAGGACTCTTCCTGAATGGGGACCTCAGGAGCCTCCTTGCTTCCTGTCCTTGGCATCCCAGCAAGGATAGAATGTCCCCATGCTGTCTTCTACCCGTGAAGTAGGTAAACTGGGTTCTCATTCTCATACTTGGGACCCTTAGATCTCTCACCCTGCCCTTCAGCTCAGGCAAAAGGCCACCTCTTCCAGGATGCCCTTCCTGCCCAAAATGGTGGTCTCTTGTGATCTTTTATGCACATATCTCAGGTCACAATAACTGGGACATACATTGGAACCAAGCAGAGCCAGGTACATATATTTCTACCCTAATATTTCTCAACCTCTGGTGTTGGGTATGTTATACACTTAATGGTGTATTGTGGTTTGCCTGATGGAATTTTTGACAATTAGGACATCAAGCAGGGCTATGAGATACTATTGGAGGTGCCTTGTATTGGGAAAACATGCTAGCAAGTGCCTAATGTCAGTGGATACTCAGAGTCTGAGGTCCTAAGGTTTCCTTTTTGTAACCTGGGCCCTGCCCTGTGGGGGGCACTCGAGTCATACCCAGACCAGCTGCCTTGGCTCTAAGCCCTCTCTGTATAGTCCTCTGAGATGCCCACCAAGGAACCATATTTATCTTAGCTGATACATGCCAAGATGCCCTGCTTGCAGTGACAGGAGGTCGGGGATGACTTGTGAGAAACCAAACACTGAGGTGAAGAGGAGTTTCAGAGCAGAGGCATTCTCCGCCTGGCCATCTGCTCAGCACCCACTGTCTGGACAGCTTGTCTTCCTGGGCCATTCATAGGCAAGGAGAAGGGATGCCTTACCACCCTGATAGCAGATAACAAACAGGCAGTCAGGTAGAGGACGATGAGGCATCTCTGGGGCAGAGAGCCCCCCTTCCTAACAGAGAGCAGGGCAGTTGGAGTGGTAAGAAGGAAGGGAAAGCGGTGCTGGAGGAGGCTGAGACCATTTGCTTTTCTGTTTCTCAGGTCTAGTCCTCTGTGGAAGGAGGGGTGAGACTCGCTACGGTCCCCATGCTTTCAAGCTGTCCTGGGCACAGAGGCTGATCTCTGCCCCTCCTCCTTTCCCACCAGGCCAGGGCCTCTTTGGTCCCAGATGGGCTTTCTATGGCCCCAGCCTCTGCTTAGATGTTCAGTGTGACGAGGACTCTCTGAGATAGCTCACCAGCCACCACACCATGAGCCCTCTCACCCCAAACCAGCTCAGCCCCCCAGAACCATCTAGTCCTAGTCCCCTGCTTCTGCAGGTCACTAGGGTGTTCCCTACTCGTATGTGAGGCTTGAGAATAACTGGTTGTGAAACCCGATAGCTGAACATGAAGAACAGGTGGCAGGTGACCTAAGGGTCTGGTCCTGACTCCACCTAGGCGGCATTAATTTTTACTTTTTATTAGAGAGATCAAAGGCCCAGCTCCTTCTTGCAGTTGGCTAGCTGGCCACCCTGGAGGTGGAGCCACAGCCTGGGAAGCCTTTCTTCATCAGGGGCCCACCTAGCCCCTGCCCCAAGCTTACCTGTCCATAGCTCATACCTGATAGTGTTCTCAGTGTCACAGGGGCAGGGCAAGGTGCAGCCTGGGCCATGCAGGCCCTCAGGACATAGCCGCTCCTGGCAGCTGGGGCCCTTGTAGCCAGGCTCACACTCACAGGCACCGGTGGCTGGAGAACATTGACCTCCATTGTGGCAGTCACAGCGTTGAGAGCACAGGAAACCGAACGTTCCAAAGGGACATTCCTCTTGGCACCTGTTGGGGGCAGCGAAGAATGGAGCTGTGGGCGGAGCCCTTGCTGGGCTTCTTGCTGCAGCTACTTAGATCCTTCCTCACTTGGAATGCCTGACCTGTTCCCTCCTCCCCTATATCCATGGAAACGTCACCCCAGGTGTCCTCAGCAGCCAGGATGATCTCCTATTATCCGCATCATGATGTACAACTTTGTTTCTTGTTCTGTTGTAAAAAGCTGAGATAAGGCTGAATGTACCGACTTATGCCTATAATCCTAGCAACAAGTGAGGCTGAGGCAGGACGGTTCCTTTAGGTTAGGGGCCAGCCTGGAGGGTTCCAGACCACCCTAGGTGATTATGGGCCTTGTGTAACTAAAGTCCTCTTTAAAAAAAAAAAAAAAGTGTAATAAAATGTCTGTCTTGTGGTTTGAATGCTTGAATGTTTGTTTCTTTCAAAATTCATGACGAAAGATTTTGTGCCCTCTGAGGAATTACCCCCAGCTGCGGCAAGGGAGGGTAAAGGACATTCAGGAAGCCAACAGCATCGCCCAAAAGATGCTCATCTCCTGGTCTTTAAGCTAATGAAGTAGAGCATTCCCAGAATGCAGGGACCCCCAAGTACTTGTATGAGTTCACATAGCACAAAGTGTCTGTCCTCCACCTTGAGAGCTCATTGATTGATGAGAGAGAGCTAGCTTCTGCCTTGAGGAGTCCTCAGATCTCAGAACAGCAAGTCTTTGGACGTATGCAAACTGATGAAGGAGGAAGACACATCTACTTAAGGGAAACAGTCAGGGAAGGTGTTGTATGGCTCCGCATGACAGGGAGAGAGTTCTGTCTGAAGCTCAGGAAAGCACATAAGAATAATCCCAGCAGTCAGGAGTTTGGGCCCTAGGATTGTTGTGAATTTGAGGCCAGCCCAGGTTGCATAGTGAATTCTAGGACACCGATCTGAACTACAGAATAAGGCTCTGTCTCAAACAAAACCAAAAATAGAAAGAAAAAAAAATTCCCAGGACTACTTAAACCAGACATGGTAGCTCTCAGGAGGTGGAAAAGGATGTGAAGTTCAAGTTCACCCTTGGCGATGTAGTGAATTTGAAGCCAGCCCAGTCTATATGTCTAAGACCAAAGACTTGCTGTTCTGAGATCTGAGGACTCCTCAAGGCAGAAGCTAGCTCTCTCATCAATCAGTGAGCTCTCAAGGTGGAGGACAGACACTTTGTGCTATGTGAACTCATACAAGTACTTGGGGGTCCCTGCATTCTGGGAATGCTCTACTTCATTAGCTTAAAGACCAGGAGATGAGCATCTTTTGGGCGATGCTGCTGGCTTCCTGAATGTCCTTTACCCTCCCTTGCCGCAGCCGGGGGTAATTCCTCAGAGGGCACAAACTCATTGTCACAGCAACTGGACCTTGGTGGGGAAAAGGGGTTACCCTGGGGGTAACCTGTGCACTGGAGGGAAACAGCCTATGGGGCTGTTTAGCTAGTTCTTAACTCTGCTTTAATGATACAAATAACAAAGAACTGACTTAAACTTCTGATGGACCACTTTCTCATCATAAAATGATCTGGTAACCCTCATCAGGTTGCTTGAAGATTAAATAAAATAACGCTAGGGACTGGAGAGATGGCTTTAGCAGTGAAGAGCTTGAACTTAACTTGCAGAACCTGAGTTCCGTTCCCATCACTTGCACCGGGCAGCTCACAACCACCTGTATCTCCAGGTCCAGGGGATCTGCCACCCACCCCTTGTCTCTAGTCACCTCTGGCACTGCACTCACATGTGCATGGCCCATTGAGAATTTTAGTTTCTTTAAGAACCTAGTTATGTTATGTGACCATGTTGTTTGTTTTAATCCCAGGTGTGGTTAAGAGTCTGCTTCACAGCAGGTGATTATGATTTGTCTCGTGCCCTAGCAGGGGCGTGATCTTTGCCAGCTGTAGATAGTTTAATTCTGGGGACTCTGGAGAGGGATAAATGGAAGAGCCCTGAGAGGGTCTGGGGTGGCTGTTGTTCACCCTAATGCTAGTTCCTATTGTTGTGGTTTGTCAAGTGGTTGTAAGCAAAGAGAAGTTGGACATATCCTGATGATGCAGATGGGACTTGTCCCAAGGAACCCAATGCCCAATCAGCAGGAAGTAATCTAAAGAAGTGGACACTCCCTTTCCCCTATAACCTTCTTTCTTTTCTACCTAGTGTTGGGAGATTGGAAGGGATTAGGGTGGAATATGGATTAGAAGGGTGGTAGATATAAGAACCCAATAAAGTGCATCAAAAGATATGCCAACAACCCATCACCATG
Source organism: Mastomys coucha (assembly GCF_008632895.1). Lineage (NCBI taxonomy): Eukaryota > Metazoa > Chordata > Mammalia > Rodentia > Muridae > Mastomys > Mastomys coucha. Next base: position 59,111,217 of record NW_022196906.1, on the reverse strand, counting down.
CACATAATTAATTTTTTTTTAAAAAGGTATATTATGATCCAGAAAGTTAGCCAGGAAACCATTATTTATTGGTACTCTTAAACAAATTTCTCAACTGATGATCTCTCTCTCAGTTCTTATTAAAAGTTTGTTTCAGTTCTTAAAACACAGCAGATATATCCCTCTTGCCTTAGTTTCAGGCACAAAAAGGCTCAAAGAAAAGAATTCTGAAATGTAATGGAAGGATTGAGGAGTCAGAAGCAGTTTAATAGCACTTGTGTGGAGGTCAGAGGACAGGCTGTGGAGTTGCCTTTGCCTTTTCACTTTTACATGTGTTCCAGGGAACTCATGGAACTCAGGCTTTGAGTAGCAGGCACATCTGTGTGCTGAGCCATCTCACTAGCCCCTCCCCCTCCTGATCCTCTCACTTCTACCTCCTGAGTGTTGGAATTACAGGCGTGAACCATCCAAGCCTATTTACTCAGTACTGGGGATGCGGAAGGAACCCGCCAGGCATTTCAAGTGTAGAGGGCTCTGTGCGGTCTCAGGTCTTTATGCATGCCAGGCAAGCACGCTATTGAGCTACATCCTCATTTGCTTATATTCTAAATGTACCCTGTGCTGACTGGTTTTCTGTCAACTTGACACAAGCTAGAATCAACTGAGAGGAGGGAGCCTCAATTGAGAAAATGCCTCTATAAAGTCGGGCTGTAGGCAAGCCTGAAGGGCATTTTCTTAATCAGTGGTTGAAGTGGAAGGATCCAGCCCATTGTGGATAGAGCTGCCCCTGGGCTAGCGGTTTTTAGTTCCATAAGGAAGCAGGCTGAACAAGCCGTGAAGAGCACGCCGGTCACTCAGGGTACAGAAGAGTGGAGGCAGCCGGTGAGCATCCCTCCAAGATCTCAGCAGCAGCTCCTGCTTCCAGGTTCCTGCTCCACGTGACTTCCCGCCCTTACTGCTTTTAGAGAATTGTGTGAAACTATGAAAAAAATAAACAAACCCTTTCCTCCTCAAGTTGCTTTTGCTCATGGTGTTTCATCACAGCAATAGAAACCCTGACTAAGACCATACCCATAACTTCTTGGAAGCTCATTCTTCCTCACACGGGCAGGGAGAGCCTGGCCTTGGTAGAGGCCAGTGGCCTAAATGAGGATACATGACCACACTCCAGTGGACATGGGGGTGGACGGCACTGTGTATGGGGGAATTGAGAGTAGCCAGAATATTCGGGACTAGCCTTGGCAACTAGAGACCAGGTGCCCTTGTTTCTGCCTCCACTCTTCCGTACCCTGAGTGACTGGTGAGCAAGAGAGTGACAGGAGAGCAAGAGAGTGACTGGGACATAGCTTTAGAGCACCCCTCAAGGGAGATGCCTACTAGCGGTCCCTTCTCAGAGCCACTGTGAGAGGGGAGGAATCTGGTCGAATGTAGGAAGTGAAAAAGATCTGGGCTGTTCCTACCTGCTGGGGCAAGAACAAAGGGAGGGTGGGTGGGAGAGGAAGGGCAGGTGGCAAGTAGGAGAGAGAAAGGGGGAGCTCAGAAGAAGGGGGAAGGGAGGGAACTGAGGTAGAAGGAAAGGACCAAGAGCAGCTAAAGACCCATGGTCTAAACTGCCAGTCCCTCCTGCTCTGCTTCCAGATTTCTCCACAGACCACTGGGCTCTGCAGGCCTCAGATCTCTCTGATGTCAGGAGAGAAACTCACACCAGGAGATACCTGCTCACTAGCATTGGAATATTCCTGCCCGGCAGGACAGACAGCCCCTCTGAAGAGAATGTCCCACCTGATTGCACTCCAGGGAAGGGGACACTGAATCTACCTGGCCAGAAAAGAAAAAAAAATCTAGAAATGAAATATTGACAACCTAATCTATTTGCATAACCAGTCTCTTTTTACCTTTTTTTTCTTAGCCACAATTTAAACAACTTATTTATTTAGAGATCAAGCAAAGACTGCTAATGAATTTTACACAAAGCACACTAATAATCGGCCTGTGGAACAGGAGGGTAATCACAGCAGGGATTAACTTTCTACTTAAACACCCTTCCTTTCCAACATATCAATCTAATGTGTCCAATATCGCCATTAACAACCAGATACATTGCTCAATTAAATTACGAGTTACGTTTCCTGTTTGATTTGAGCTGGATGCCTCCGATCTGGGGAGACCCGCGTTATTATACCCACTTGGCTTTAATATGCTCATGATAATTTGGGGTGGGCTAATGCAGCTGTCACCTACAAAATTAATGGAGGCAATTTTACAAAATATTAAACACCAGGCAGCCTGTTGAGGCGGGAAAGCCAAATGCACTCAGAGCTCTGCATAAACTCTCCTGAGGTGGGGCTGGCAAAACACGATGGGAGGCCCGAGGTTTTGGAGATTCCCCCTGCTCTGAGATCAGGGAGGAGACTCAAAGAGACACTTGGGATTATTCCTGTCCTTGGTGAACCCTGAGAGCCAATGAGGCGGCTCTACTGGTGGTGCCTGGTAGTTTGCTAACACTGGTTTTCTAACACCAGAAAAAGGCTGGAGCACAGGGGGTGGGGCTCATCTGGTCCCCAACATTTCCTTACCTTGGGGTTTGCAGTTGTGATGGGAAGGTGGGTGGACCTAGCACTTAATCCCAGGTCCTCAGAGCCCACACCTTGGGGCTTTTTCTTACACATTTAAACATAGTAGAACTTTGGAGGAAAGGTCTTCTTTATTATTGTGACAGTTCTCACAATAAAGCTACATCATTTGCAAAGCAGCAAAGCACCTGTGACCTTTCCTGTAAGCTTGAATTCTATTGGCTGTTGAACAAGTTCAGTAGGGCCTAGAGAAAGGATAGACTCTATTGGTGGAGGATGCAATGTAGCTAGAGCTGTGTTGCATTCACTGGAGGCAAAGCTCTGGATGTTGGGGGTATTCCGGAGGAGGCTGACTCCTAACAGAATAGCAAAGGACCACCAGGTTGTCTGACCATGTCACTCATGCCAGGTGGTCGGGCACACTTCTTACCATTGAAGAAGAGAGGCCCGTGTGATTGACAATCCTGGTTTCTCCAGTGCTTTTCACTTTGTCTAGAAGAGTACAATAATATTCAGGGACCAGAGGTGAAATTTGGATCCACCTGCACAGTGCCAAGCAAAAGGCAGGGACACCTCCGGATGGTTGGTGGGGAAGGCAACCTGGCCCTGGGTGTGTGGACACAAGTGTGGTCCTCCACCTCCAGTTCAGCACTGCATCAGATACGCAGGCCTTGCTTCTCCCTCTCCCACAGTGTGCCCCGGCTCCACAGCTGTCTTCCAGTTGTGTCCAGAAGGCAGTTCCTCGGGTCTGTGTTCTGTTGCCTGTTCCCTCTGCCAGGTTGGCTTCTTTCGCAGATGGTGTCTCTCTGGACCCCTGTTCAGCGTACTCTCAGGTATTCATATCACACAAAGTGATGTCAGGATCTTTCAGAGATAACTCAATTTTTGAATACAAATCTACTTCTAAAAGAACTTCAAAATGTGGACACCGATTTTGCTCTCTCAGCTCTTTCAGAGTCTCTGACCACTGCTTCCCTGGTGGGTGCAGACTCGGGAGGAGGAGAGGGATGCTCACCTCCTTCCCTGGTACAAGTCTAGGGCAGCTAGGCTGGTGGAGGGCTATCCACGTGTGGGTGAGACAGCGTAGATTTCAGATTGCCTTCTGAGGAAAGAGCCAGAAGCCAGGGATGGCACTTCCCAAGGCTGCTAAGGCTATCAACAACTGAACATCATAGACAAGCGTTAATGCCACCTTACCTGTCCCCCATGTACCCAGCTGTACAATGGCATTGTCCAGTCACATGGTCACACTGGCCTCCATGGTGGCAGGGACAGTCCTGGCTACAGTTCTGGCCAAAGGTCCCTGGTGGGCAGGGCTGGGCACACACTGCTCCCTGAAACAAAATTGAGGACAGGCTTTGTAGGGCTCCAAGGAGAACATGCTGAGGTTATATATTCCAAGGAATACTGGGGCACCAGGGACCACCCCACATTCCTAGTGTACTCAGGAGAGCTGGGCATTCACACTATGGTTAGGTCTGCTGAGGCTAGCTCTTGCACCCAACTATGCAGGGTACAGTTAGTAACTGCTACATATCAGGTGCTGGGTTAGAAATTGAGGAGTACAGATTTGATACCTGCCTTCCCAGAGTCCTGGGGAGACCTCGGAGGAAGCTAGGTAGAGCACATAGTGTTAATCCTCTCACATGGACGTGAAGACAAAGAGAGCCGAGCAGCTATGAGAGAGCCCCCATTCAACACCCAGCCATGGAGACACACTCACTCCACCCCTGTGCCTCTCCTAAACTCGGCTAGAGAGCAGAGGACCCACAAGGAGGTAATGGTGTGAGGAAGGGAAGGGGATGTAAAGAAGGGAGAAAGGAGCAGAAGGAAGGAGAAGAAGGGGACAGAGAAGGACAGGGAGGAGGAGAAATATGACTCCCATTGGGGCATAGTATTACACATTTTTATAAATTTAAAAAAAAAAATGTTCTTAAGCCAGGTAGTAGTGGTGCATGCCTTTAATCTCAGTACTCAAGAGGCAGAGGTAGATCGATCTCTGTGAGTTTGAGGCCAGCCTGGTCTACAGAGTGAGTTCTGGGACAGCCAAACCTACACAGAGAAACCCTGTCTCAAACACAAAACAAACAAGCAAGCAAACAACAGAAAACAAAAACGAAACAACAACAACCCTAAATCGTCTTCTTATTTCTGTGATGTATCTGTCCCATGGCGTGTGGATACCTGAGGAGGCTGGGACTTAGGATCCCCTGGAGCTGGAGTTACAGTTGCTTGTGAGCTCCCTGACATGGATGCAGAGAATGAACTTGGGTCCTCTAGAAAAGCTGCAAATGCTCTCAACTACTAAGCCATCACTCCACCCACCAAAGTTTTATGTTTCTAAACTAAAGCCAAGGGGAAGAGGAAAACAATGATATGTAAAACCCAGGACTCAAGTTGTTATACTCCGCAGCTAGGAGTCAGAGGGCAGTAGAGCAGTTAGTTCCTTAAGAGTCTGGAGAGAAGGGAGTTTCCAGTCTAGAACTGGCAGCCCAGAAGTACCAGGGGTGTGGCTGAGTGAAAGCCCGGGTCTTTAGCACTTCAAGAAAGCAAACTAGTTAAAACAAAGTCCTTCTGTCTAGAATTTTAAAGCTACCAGACCAAATGTATAAGTGGGGGATTTGATAGAGACAGTTTCAGATTTGAACAAGGTCACCAACATTAACCTTCATGGATACTCTTCAGTAACAAGCTGGAATATTCCCAGGTCCTCATCAAGAAGGAATGCCCAGGACTGGTGATATAGCCCAGTCAGTATTGTGCTCTTGACTATATAGCTAGCTTGAGAGTTAGATTTGGGTATGAGATCCTATTAAATAAAAAACAAACAAACAAACAAACCCCACCCCCACCTCACCCCACCCCAAAAAAAGAAGAAGAAAAAGAAAAGAAGAAAGGGATAGGTTGTGGTGGTAGCACATGCCTTTAATCCCAGAATTTGGCAGGCAGAGGCAGGCGGATCTCTGTGAGTTCAAAGCTGGTTTGGTCTGCAGAGTAAGAAACCCTGTCTTGAAAAACAGAACAAAAAGGAGGAGAAAGAGGAGAAAGAGGAGAAAGAGGAGGAGGAGGAGGAGGAGGAGGAGGAGGAGGAGGAAGAGGAGGAGGAAGAAGAGGAGGAAAGGAAGGTAGATAGATAACAACTCAAGTGAAAAAAAAACATGGATTCTGAGAACTAGGGACTCATCAAAAGAGAAACAAAAGGAATTCCATCACAGTAGTGAATTCGTAAAGCAAAGAGCTCACACAACAGAAGCACAAGTTGTTTTCAATTCTGTCTCAAAACACAAAGGCAAAAACAGAAAGAAAAAGTTGATAAATGACTGAGTGAGTCAGGCAGGAGGGAGGGAGGGGGACTTCTGGTGTGTCCAACCTTAGTGAGAGGAATTCCAGCCATTAGTTGAGCTGTTGGGTAAATTAGTAACGGCACACACCGGCATGTTAACGTAAGCGTCGTGGACAACACAGCTGCCTTCTCTTCTTTTTTTTGGAAGCTGGCCTGTACTTTGGGCATTTCCCCTTTTTAGCTGAAGCCCTTCTTGCTATGTGGCTGTATGTCTCCCATGTCTGACCTCCATGCCAACTCGACTCAAATGGCATGGCTCTTTCTCCTCTTCTTCCCCATCTTCCTCTGCCAGGTAGTTGCCAAGATTTACAGCTTGCCTGTCTTGGAGTTTTTCTTTTAAATATGAATAAAATTGTCCTTAAACTTAAAAAAATAAAAAAGACTATTTAATGCCAAGTATATGTCTGTGTGTGTATGGGGGGGCTAAATACATAAATTAAAATAAATTTTAAGTTTATTTATATATGTGTGTGTATGTCAGGCTTGAGAGCAATCGCCTAGCCCACTGAGCCATCTTACCACTCCGACTCTTATCCTGTGGGCTGAAGTCAATAGTTAAGAAGTGGCAGCAAAGCATGTTAGGTAGAAAACAGAGGCAGATACCCAAAGGGACACGGGCCAGGGTTACAAGCACTAGCCCTGAGGGCTGCTTTCTCTGCCCACACCGCCAGGATTAGCTGTATGGTATACACCTTTAAAACAGTTCGTATTAATCTCAAGTCTTCATCAAACGTCTGAGTCTAGTCTTGTCTCCTGCCACCCTTTCAGTCTCACGCCAGAGATAATCATTTCTCTTCTGGAGAATGAAGATGATCCTCCAATTAATTAATCAATTTGTTCAACACACAGTTATTAAGCATCAATAATCACCGGCCCCGAAGAAGCTAGTTCAGTCAGGAAAAAGCCTGCCAGACCAGAGCCATCTTTCCGCATCATGTTATTGAGTTGTAATGAATTAAGTGAGAGGCTTTCAGCTCAGATTTCCCCTCTGCAGGCACCGAGGCGCTGAGAGGAGGGGCTTGGGAGCAGAGAAAGGAGGACTGCAAAGTGAGGATGCAGAAGTAGGAGGACAGCAGTCTGGGGATGGAGGAGCTTTCTCACGAAACCCATGAGCTTAGGGATTCGCGAGTGACAAGAGGAGTCAGTCTCTGGCTTCTGTGCAATTCTGTTCTTACGATATGGGGGTGTTTGAGGGTCCTTTAACCCTGAAAAAAATTCCAAGACAACTTGGGGCAGATTATGCTTCTGCCTACCAGTACACACACACACACACACACACACACACACACTGGTGGGGGTGAAGCTTGGTCTCTAGGATGCTGCAAAAATAACTGAGATTAGAGATACAAAGGAAGCCAGAACGATGTCTCAATGACCTGTGCTTAACGGCTGTCAGCTGACGGAAGCTGACACTGCTGAGGTGGCACAGCACATAGTAAATGATCAACTACTGCTGGCTGGAAGCATGACCTTTGGAGGAGGCAGGCCAGCATGAGAGTCCCTTTCCTGCTGTGATTTTATCTCCTTGAGACTGACAGGCTGCAATCCTAACTCCCAGCATGTCTGGATATGCTTGTATGTGGACATGGGGCCTTGGTAGAGATGAAGCTAAAGACTTGTGTAGGTGGGCCCTCATCCAACCTAACTCGTATCCTTACAAGAAGAGATTAAGACAGACATGTATGGGGTTGGAGGGTTAGTTCAACCAGTAATATGGTTGCTATACAAATATTGAGGATTTAAACGTTGACCCTAGAAGCCATGTAAAAAGACAGACATGATGATGTGTACTGGCTGGTTTTAAGGTCAACTTGACCCAAGCTAGAGTCATTTGGGAAAGGGACTCTTCAATTGAGAAAATGCCTTCATAAAACTGGCCTATAGAGAAGCCTATAGCTCATTTTCTTTCTTTCTTTTTTTTTCTTTCTTTCTTTCTTTCTCTCTTTCTTTCTTTAAAAGATTTATTTATTTATTTATATGGGTACTTTGTTTGCATACACATCTACATACCAGAAGAGGATATTAGATCACATAATAGGTGGTTGTGAGCCACCATGTTGTTGCTGAGAATTGAACTCAGGACCTCTGGAAGAGCAGCCAGTGCTCCAAACCACTGAGCCATCTCCCCAGGCCCTGTAGTGCATTATCTTTATTAGTAATTGATATGGGAGGGCTTAGCCCTTCATGGGTGGTGTCACCTTTGTTCTGCTGGTCCTGGGGCCAGAGGGATGGTCATGCAAAGACTCCAGACTGGGGACAGAGACTCAGAAGTCATCAGCCCTGCCCGATGAAGACACCTTGCTATCTATCTGACACCCAGCCTCCAAGCCCATGAGAAGACAGATCCCCATTGTGTGAGCCATCTGAGCTGAGGCACTTTGCCCACCTGAGAAGGTCAGGTGTGTCTCCACTGAAGTGGGCTCCTGGGCTACACAGGATTTAGAAGGTCCTCTAACTGGTCAGACCTGATGCTTCCATGGTACCCTCAAGAGCAGCTATACTGTAAGAAGTCCTTGCTCAACAGAAGATTGAAAGGAAGGGGCCAAGATGGGAGCTCAGCCTCACCAGCATTTCAGGCATTCACATTCTGGCTGTTGTCCCAGAGTGGCACCAATCATGGGGACATTGAACAGTGACTGGTGAAGGTGCTGTGGAGGTGATCCTAACCTCAGGACTAGCCATGGGCCTCTACAGTCATCTTTCCAACCCCTAGTGTCTGAGACCTCAAAGCTTCTAAGCTTCAAACGCCTTCTCTGGCCTCCACCACCACCGATCCCACTTCCCAGCTTCTAGCTCCATTTCTCCTCTTGCCCGTCATGTCCTTTGCATGTGTCTGTGAGTGTGTCTGTGAGCGTAGTGAATGTACCCATCCCATCAGCCTGGGAACTCCAGAGGGGTTCATAGCAGCACTTCCTGGTTCCTGCTTGTCCCCAGTGTCCCCTGTCATCAAGTTACCTACCTGCAGTTAAGGTAGGTAACTTAACTGCACTGCAAAGTCTCAAAATCAGAGAAATAGCTCCCAGGCTCTTTGCACGGGCCTCCCCACATTGGGCTCTATATTATAGCCAGGCAAGTAGAAGGGCCTGTGGCATTCTTGGGGGCCAGTATCCTGAAGGGCCATAAAGGCCAGACCTCCCAGAAACTTCTCTGTACTGTGTCTCAGCAGAGTGGTGGTAGTGAGCACCGTTCCATCAGCTGAGTCCCCGTGGGGGCCAGTGGCAAGTCAGGCAATGGAAGATAAGGACAAGTGACCAGTTCCTTCAGCAGCCTTTCCTTGGCCCCTGCTCCCCCTTGGAGGAGCCTCAGGCCTGAGCTGAAGCTTCATTACATTGTGACTTGGCATGCATCGGGGTATTAATAATTCATGCAAATCTGCAAGTTCAATGCTACGTCAAAAATAGAAATGCGATTGTCTATCATAAAATTTAAAACAAAGTCCTCAGCACCAAAGCTTCCTATAGATTTCTCGTCACCTGAAAAAGTGTGTTAGGAAGAGAGCCACCGCTATGGGTTAGCTCTCTCCATCTTCCATCCCTGAAGTCTAGTGACCCATAGGAGCATCTCAGAAGCTACCTCTTAGGTTCAGGGCTCCCTCCCCAACTGATGGGGTTCCTTGAGCCCGGTCAGTGGGCTCTGGTTACCTGACTGATGATAAAGGCCTTTCCAAAAAGCAGGTCAGAGTGGAAGAAGTAGACAGATGAGAGGTGATCTCATCCCTCTGTCCTTTCAGAAGAGTGGAGAGAGAGGAGAGAGACAGAGGGAAGAGAAAAAGAAAGGAAAGAAAATGATAGAGAGGAAAAAGAAAGAAACACAGAAAGACAGAGAGAGGAAAGAGGGATAAAGAAAAAGGAAAAAAAGAGAGCCAGAAGGAGGAGGAGAGAGGAAGGAGGAAGGAGAAAGAGGAAGGGAGAGGGAGGAGAGAGACAGAAAGATGGAGAACATGGGTCTGGTGGTTCTGGAACTGAGACTCAGGCTCTAACTCCACCTCACTCCTAACCCACACTGTGGCAGATGGCAGGTCACATCATCCTGCTCTAAACACCCTGACTCAAGAACAGCATTTATGGTCAGACCACGGTGTCGGACTCTCCAGGCTCTGGCTGGGTTTGTTTCCATGACCTATTACCTAGAACGTCAGCACTGAGAGTTGTAGGAGCCTGATTCCCAGTGTTGAGGTTTCTTCCTTCCCCATCCACCCCAAGGAGCTGAAGTGTTCTATGGACACAGAAGTCAATCCCTTGCTCTTGATCAATGGCATCCAAGTGAGGCTGTGTCTGCGCACTGCCTTCCTCAGAGTCCCCTGGGGAGCTTATTAAAGATGGTATTCCAAAGGCTCCTCATTGACTCCAGGATGTGTCATATTTGGTCACTGGATTCCTAAGGTCTCTCCCCATCTAGAAGCATCGTGGGTCTGCAGGTGTCCTTCCTGGCTGCCCTTGGGAACCTAGTGTCAAAGCCTCCTGAAATACCTTGCTCTGTTCAGCAGCCCTGAGGAGGCAACTGGCTAAGCCTCTCCTGAAGTGGGGCATGTTACAGGGGCTGAAGTGGGGCATGTTACAGGAGCTACAGAGGGGAAGAGCAGCCCCTGAGGCTGGCAGCCTTTCAGGGGCTGGGGTCTGTGGGGAGGTGCTAACAGAGAAAGGTGGCAGATGACAGCAGGCTGTGGTTAAGCTGTGACATCCAAGGGTATCTATCAAGCAGGTATTTGTGTCAAGCAGGCTTTGGTGTTTGCCAAGCACCTTGGACAGGCAGTTTCACCTGAGGACTTTGCCTACCATGACAGCCAGCCCAAGCAAGGCTCATTGAAGGCAAGTCATTTCTGAGACCAGAGTCAGGGAGGTTTTGGGGGTGGGGGTGGGAGCAGCATCAGACATGCCACCTGAAGGCAGGCCTTCATAATGAGGGTATATCTCTGCCTACTTCCCCATAGTGGGGGTTCCTGGACTGGAGAGACCTGTGGTGGGAGAGGAGGCAGCAGAAGTACCTGAAGCACTTGGGAACATAACAGATTCTAGCAGCCACAGAGTCAGCATGAATATGCGAGGTAGGGTAACATTGTTTCAGGAATCCAGATGAACGGACCCTGCTGGGGCTCCTCTTTCCTAATCCCTTCTGCCACATCTGAAGCTCCTTTGGGTACCCAGGCCCAAATCCACAGTCAGTCTTTTTTTCTTTTCTTTTCTTTTTTCTTTTTTCTTTAAATTAAAAACATTCTTTTTCAGACAGGTCTCCTGTAGCCCAGGCTGGCCTTGAATTTGTTATATAGCCGAGGATAACCTTAAGCTTCCGTTTCTCCTGCCTCCATCTCCCACATGATGGAATTACAGGTTTGTGCTACCACACCTGGCTTCTTGAGGTGTTCGTGCATCTTAGGCATCCATTCTACCAACTGGGCTACATGTGCAGCCCTAGACAGAGCCAATCACATGAGGAAAATGCAACTCCCTTGCCTGCGAGAGACTAAGAGATCCAAAGAGTAACTTGCCTTCAGCTACACAGACCCTAGACATACTCTTCACTCCAAGTGTCTCGTAATGGCTTATGGCTATAAACAGGGGTAGAGAGGGGGAAGTTAGCCTTCCATGGTGCCAAAACATCTTACAATGCCCACCTAGATCTTGAGGGCCCACCTACCATCCAGCCTGGAGGGCAGGCACACTCGCCAGTGATGTGGTGGCAGGTGCCTCCGTTCTGGCAGGGGCAGCGCAGCTCACAGTGAGCTCCATGGCTTCCAGGAGGGCACAGCTCCTCACAGCTGCATCAGAGGAAGAGGTCAGACAGCAGAATTCCCAGTAGCATCCAGGTGCTCAGTCCCAACGCTGCAGGACTCCCTAGTGAACCCAGTCTCAGAAAGTCTCAACCCCCACCCCCTCCCCAACCTGGCGCCTGGCTCCTCCCCCACTACAGGGGTGGATGACGTCAGCAATCAGCGCGTCCGCGGACTTGAGAGCCTGAAACCCCTCCCCACCATCTGTAAGCGTGGATGTTCTGATCCCTGCCAGTAGGGGGAGACAGAAATAATATATTGAATGGTAGGGCACTTGGGCCAGCACTTGAAGGTTCTGGGGAGGAGACTAAAGAGACTTCCCTAAGAAGATGGTTTACTTAGGCCTCGAAGGTAAAGCTGATTGCACAGAGAGGGTGAAAGGGCACGCTACATGGGAAAAAAAAAAAAGCACGAGCAACGGAGGTAAGATGTGACCCTGGATTTTGCCTTTAAAAATTTACCTATTTCTTCTCATCTGTTCCTTTAATTTTTTTTTTAATTTATTTATGTATTTTATGTGTATGAGTGCTCTCCCTGCATGTCAGAAGAGGGCATCAGATCCTATTATAGGATGGTTGTGAGCTGCCATGTGGTTGCTGGGAATTGAACTCAAGAGCTCTGGAAGAGTAGTAGCCAGTGCTCTTAACCACTGAGTCATTTCTCCAGCCCCTGAAAACCTGTCTGTTTTCAAAGGGAGAAGCTGGAGACTCCAAGGAATGTCCTTCCTAGGCTCTGAGAAGCTCCCAGCTGCCATGTGTGGGGACCAGCCACCGTGGGAGTGTAGGCAAGGTCGGCAGGGTTGCCTTGGGTCTCATTCCAGTGGCCATGGCTTTATGGAAGCTGATCAGACACTGGGGCAGGAGAAGCTGTCAGCTAGGCTGGAAGGACAACACCAGTCTAGTCTGTGAGAGTGTCAATTAAGCTGTCTCAGAGATCCCTATCAGTATGGCTTCCCCAGGGCACAGAAGTGAGGGGGCCATTCTGCTCATGATACATCAGATGGGCTCTTACCAGGTCTAGGTCAATTAGGATGGGGCAAACAGGTATACTATAAAAGTCAAAAGAGGAGGCCAAACTCCTAACTAGGAAGGGCCCTTTGGCCATGTGACTTGTCTCCAGTAGACTTATGGGCTTTGATCTGAGACTTGTGGGGGTGAGGCCTGGGTACTTAGAGTGCTAAGAAGTTGCCCCAAAGCCTTGAAAGCCCTGGTGAGGGTCTCCAGGCCCCAGCCCTGTCCTGCTCCAAGCCAGGGTCACTCAGGCCACGCTTCCCCTCCTCCCCCAGGCTGGGCATCGGGCATCATCTCCAGGCTCTGCCCCATTCCTCTTTCCCTACCCTGGGAGTCCTGACCTCGCCCTGGCCCCATCCCAGGCCACGCCCTCGCTACTCACTAAACGCCTGTGTAGCCAGGTGCGCAGAGGCACTCGCCAGTACGCGGGTCGCAGCTGGCGCCGTGGTGGCATTGACAGAGCAGCTGGCAGCCCTTGCCATGAGTACCGGGCGCGCAGAGTTCCTCACAGCGCCAGCCTCGGAAGCCAGGGGCGCACACGCAGGCGCCAGTGATAGGGTTGCACAGGGCGCCGTTCTGACACTGACACCGGTTGCTGCAGTGGGGACCCCAGTGCTCGCTGTCGCAGCCTGCAAGAAAGGATATGCTGGGTCAGAGCTTTCCTTAGAACGAGGGTCCACTTGGCCTTACCATCTCCTCGGCCCCTGGAGACCAAGCTGTTGTGGGTATTTGGATGGAATCTTTGGCATCTGGAGACCTCTGTCAGGTTCCACCAAGCCACCACCAAGTGTTCACAGGAGCTGAAAAAGGCATTAAGCCCCACAGACCTTCCAGCCCCGCTGCTCACTTCAATCGATGCCACGTGGTGCCCTCCTCCAGTGCAGACCTGGTCACAGCTTTCTGCCTCCCTCGGTCTCAGGAAGCTCTCTTTGGCTGGTCTAATGCGAATCCTCTCAGCTGGCCCTTTTCTCGCCATTCCTGCCTCTTTGCTCTGTGACCTTGCTCCTCTAGGGGCCAGTGGGGCCCAGCCCTATGTCTATCTGTGAAGCTTCCCTTCCTCACTCACAGGCTTAACTGCTCATTTACTTAGGGATGGTTCTTCTGACTCACTGTGCATACCCCTGGCTCTCCCTTCCCTCCTCCTCCCTTCCAGGAATACCTTTGATCCTCTTCTTACTTCCTCAATTCAATTTCCTCACTGCCTAAGCTCCTTCAAAAAGAGCAGGGAAGCAGGGCTGTGGGTGGCAGAGGCAGGCAGATTTCTGACTTCAAGGCCAGCCTGGTCTACAGAGTGAGTTCCAGGACAGCCAGGACTACACAGAGAAACCCTGTCTCGGAAAACAAAAACTAAAAAACAAAAACAAAAAAAGAAAAAAGAGCAGGGAAAAAATGTATCCTTGGGAGGTGACAGACAGCCTAGGAGACCCCTTCCTGTAATTAAATGTTTTCAAGGCTGATGGCTTTCGGTAGACCTGCCTTCTATGCCACAGAAAGGGACAGAGTGGCCCAGAACCTGAGGAAAGTTACTCAGCCTGTTGTCACCTCCCACTTTGACCCTTTTGGCGCATTCAGGGAGCAACAAATACAAGATGTCCCCCAAACACTGGGAGTTTTGAATGGGAGTGGAGTTTGGTTACTGACAGGCACAAATACTGTTCTAGGATTTCGAAGGCAAGAAAGATTGCTTCCAGTTAAGGCAGTCAGGTGAGGGCTCCTCATTGCAAGTGGGCAGTGAAAGATGGCTCACTTGTCTGCCTGCCAGAGGACCATCTGTCTTGCTTTGAGCACCAAAAGTCCTCTGTTCCAAAGGGCACCTCAGCCCTAGGCAAGCTGGAATGGAGGGTGGCTCCACTGCCTGTGGGCACAGATGGCCAGCTGATCTTTGTACCCCAGCTTTCTAGGATTTAGATCCCAGGAGGAAAGGGTCAGGTGAGTGGTATGGGAAAGGTGTGTTTAGGATGAGCAGAGACACAGTAGCACTCTGGTGCTGAGCAGGCACAAGAGGGCAGAGATTGGTGTGGCCTGTGAACATGCCCAGCCTCTACCAGCTTTGCCAGGGTCACACAAGTCTCGCCTGATAGTGGGTTGGGTCACTATCCAGAAGGCCGCATCTACCCCGCAGTAGACAGGCCCACTGAGTCTCTGATCCTCACCCTCTCATCTTGGCTTATTCATCTGTAGCCTTCTTCATCTTCAATGAATATTGATACATACAGGCTGGGCTACCAAACTATGAGTGGAAGCCTTCTGCTTCCCAGTCCACTCAGAGAGGTAGGCTCTTTTCCAGCTGAGAATGGCTCACAGAGAAGCCGAGGAGCAGGAAGGAGTGCAGCATCCCCCAGCCCACTCACTCTCTTTCCAGGAAACCTTCCCAGGGAGTGAGAAGACTGACAGAATTATCCAAACTGTGTATGCTCACTCTATCTTTTTCCCATTCTGGGATATGTATATATGCATGTTTGCATGTGTTCATGCCGTGCATGTGTATGTACACATGCTTGAGGAGGCTCAAGGTGAAGTCAGGCATCTTCCTCAATCACCCTTCTCCTCATTCAGTGAGGCAGGGTCTCTCAGCCAAACCCAGAGCTTGTGGATGTGGCTAGTCTCCCCTGCCAGCTTGTTCTGGGGATCCCTGTCTCTACTTTCTGAAGCTGGAAGTACATGCAGCCTCCACACCTACAGACATTTACATAAGTTCTGGGGAGCTAGACAAGTGCTTTAACCAGTGAGCCATGCCCCTCCCCCTCTCTCTTTATTGCCAAGCACATGTAGTTAGCATTCAATGTGTATGTGCTGTGATTCCATTATAACAATGACAGGGCTGTTTAAATCTCCCCATGTGCCAGGCTCCATCCTGGAAGTCTCAGATGCAGGAACAGTATCTAAGGCTCACAGGTTTCCCTTCATTCTCTGCTTTACAGATGGCAAGACAGAGGGTCACGGAAGTTACATTGTTGCAAGGCAGTCCAAGCATTCTGATTCCAGGTCTTTGCTCGGGTGCATGGGTCCAAGATGGGAAGCTTGGAGGTGGCTGCAAAGCAGATGAGTGAGCTGGCTCACTCAGAGCTGGCTGCTTCCTCTCCACTGAGCACTGTGAGCAGCCTCAGGATCTAGACAAGCAATTCCTACATTTTTGGGGGCCACAGTGACTCTACAGGAAACTGGAAGTCTGAAGTTAACTAGTAGCATCCCTTCATGTCCCGCTGGGCACCTAGTGGCATTTTGCATTTCAGGTACATATCCATACCTCCCTAATTTTTTCTTTTCTTTATTGAGAGAGGATTTCACTATGCAGCTCAAGTTGACCTCAAACACTCAGCCTCCAAAGTGCTAGGATTGTGGGTGTGACCTGCCATGTTTGGCAGTGACCTCCATTCTCTCTGGAACAGTCCCAAAGCAGAATATAACAAAACCATACCCTGAATAAGGAGACAAAATGTTGTCACAGGGACTTGGAGCTTCACTTAGCCACTTTCATCCCTCACTTGTCCATTGGTATTTTCCAAGTGCCTAGGGGTGACATGTTGTGGAACACTGTCCATCAAGCATAACAGACTCTGCCACTTTCGTCAGTCTGCTGTGACCACTCACAGGGACCATCAAGATCAGGCCTGTGGATGTTCCACCACAGATGAGAGAGTGGCTTCCGGTTTCTTCTTCCTACACCTCCCTCCTAGCTGTGTGCACTTCTGCCGCAGCTGTTTGGGGTCTTGAGGGGTGCTGGAGTATACAGGGGGTAAGGTGGGTTAAATGAAGGAGACACCCCATCTCTGTGGCTATGAGGAAGTTGTCATCCATGCAAGCGAGGGTGAGGCTTTTTCAGTGATGTGGTTCCCTAATTCGTGTCAGTGACTCCTCATTCGAGTTCTAGAAGTAAGCCCATTAAACTCACAGTTATGTCAACTTGCACTTTGGTGAAATTGTTTTTTTTGTTCCACTTGTGGACTCTGTTACTTTGATACCCCATCTCAGGTAAGAAGATTTTTTTTAATGTTTGGCCAGGAAGGTACAACAGGTTTCTTAGTTTGTAGCCATATTTGATGGAGCAGTTACTGTACAACCAGGTCATGTTCTACAGGTGCCAAGTTGACTTTTCACACTTAGAGTCATGGATGCTATTACTATTCCCATTTTTCAGACAAGGAAGAGAGAGAGGCTCAGAGAAGCTAAATAACTTATTCCAGGTCATAGCTAGAAAGTGACTGGGAGTCTCGGCTGCTGATACCTGCTGGGTAAGGCCTTGTGTCAGTGCAGGGAGATGTAGGATGCTGGCAGCTAGCCTGGGCTTGACCAGCTAATGTTAATCATCCACAGAGATAACAATTAAGGCTGTAGCTTAGTTGGTGGAGTGCACAGCATAAACAGCTGTGGTGGCACACACCTGTAATCCCAGCACCCTGAAGGTAGAAGCAGGAGGGTCAGAGGTCCAAGGTCATCCTCAGCTATACAGTAAGTTTGAAGCCAGCCTGGGTTGCAGGATGAAGAACAGAGGGCCACGTCCCACCAGTACCTTGTTTAGAGGTTAGTTTATGTGTAAATAGTGGTCCCAGTTTTCCCACAGCTGACACTGTTTCCTATCATTTTATTTTCTTCAGGTTATATATACTTATTAATATTTTCTATTGAATTATGTGGCATAAAATTCCTATATTAATCATGTATGTACACAACCCGATAGTGTTTATCACATGTGCTAGCATTAACACTATCATTTCCAAACCTTTTAGCCACCTCCAGAGACACTCTACAACCAATTGCAAAGACTTCCCATCCTTGGCCATTATGGAACCTCAATCTTTCTGCATTTGCCAACTCCAGCCATTCGTAAGAGTGAAATCATACAGGAGCAGATGTTTGCGTCTGACTTATTTTGCTTAAGATAATGTTTTCAAGATCTAGTCACACTGGCTTGTCCTAATGTCCAAAAGCCAAAGCGGTCCTCATCCAGAAACTGGAGCAGGAGAGTGCTGGTCCTCTTCCATCCTAAACTTGTGATGCTAATTGTACCCACTTGAGAAATGGGCCAGGGGAGCAGGGAGGCTCTTGGGCTCTGAGAGGACCATTGCTCAACTCTCCTCCCTCCACTTAGATGGTTGCAATCAGATATTCACAGACCCAAGTACTATAGATTCAAGTTTGAATCTCCAGACACTGTCCCAATCTTGACAGATACTTAGAGCATGGGATTATACTGATGTACCATTAGCTTTTAGTGGTCTATTCATTGCACTGGCTACTCTCTCTGTGGTGCTCCTTTAACCTCCAATGGGACCTGTGCTCCCTGCAGCCATGTCCAGTGAGGATTGTGCCTCCATGTCCCTCCATCTCCTGATGTGGTAGGACTCCCCAGTGGTCACATAGTAAAGAACTAGAGATTGAGACTGGTAGACTGCATCCACCAGGCCCTTTCTACCCAAGCACACCAGTTTTGGGGAGAGAAGAGGCTCATGAATTCATGCACCAAACAGTTGCTGGGCCTGCACTGTGTGCTAGGGCCTGAGAAGTCCAGTCCACTTGTGTTAGGGGCTGGTCTGGAGCTGTGCATACAAATGCTAAATTCTAAACTCCAAGATCTGCCCACCCTCCCTCCCCCTGAGGATTCTCACACATACCAGCCTTTGTTGTGTAAACTTCTCTCCCCAATTTAAAGCTATTTATTAAATAAAAGTGGCTGTAGATAATTACTGGGGAGAATAGAGGTAGGCTGGGGGTTGCAGGTCGGGACCAAGAGGAGAAAGAAGATGGACAGAACAGGAGGTCTCCATTAGACATGATGGACCAGGAGCACATGGCCAGGAGAAACGCCCCCAAAGACAGACTGGTGGAGCAGAAGTAACCCTAACCTGGGTGAGACTCAAACAGCGAATACTTGGGGAGTATAGCTAGGGAATTAACAGTCTAGTGTACAGAAAAATAGATGAGGGGGTACATCTCCCAGTAGTTGTGCTAAAGCTGATTTAAAAAAATCCATAGGATTCTTCCTCGATTATTGGGGGCTGGCCAGGTCATATTAATAACTAATAGAGTTATTAAATAACATGTAAAAATACCATTTACAAGCTTGAGAAACAGGCAAGTAAATGAAATATAGTGCTGACCCACAGAGCAGAGAGGCAGCAGGTTCTGGGCTAGTTTGTGGGTAACAGCTATCCGTGCTGTACACCTGTGGGAGAACTAAGAGGCCCTGGAATTGGGGTACAAGGCAGGACAGAGCAGAGCCAGCCATGTCCATTTCAACCACCAACATGTCAGGAGACAGTGGCTGGGCAAGTGGCTTTGCTGGAGCTGGCATCCCTTGGGGTGGGTGAATTAAGTAAGCCAGGATGGGGTCCAGGCTTCTAGATGTCATTTCCATGACAATGTGGCACTGCACAGGACACTATGCACAAGGCTGAGGGGTGGAGTGCTCACTGTTATTAGTGCAAACAGCTGCACTGTTGTAGGTTGGTATCAAGTTCCTGGGCTCTCTCTCCAGCACTACATAAAAAACCGGTGGGTTTGTTTTTGTTTTTGTTTTTGTTTTTTAATAATAATTAATAATAATAATAAATGACTGAGAGGCCGAAGAAATGGCTCTGTGAGTAGAGTGCTAGTTGTTCAAGCATGAGGACCCAAGTTCAAATCCCCATCACCCACCTAAAAGGCTGGGCATGGTAGTGCATGCCTGTAACTCCAGTGCTGGAAGGCAGAGACAAGCAAATCCTAGGGGCTCACTAGCTGGCCAGTCTAGCCAAAATAGTGAGCCCCAGAAATAGGCGAGAGACCTTGCCTCAAAAACTAAGCCAGAAGGCTGGTAAGATGACTCAGCAGGTGAGGGCACTTGTCTTCAAATCTGACTACCTGAGCTCAATCCCTGGGGCCCACATGGTGGACGGAGAAAACCAAGTCTGGCAAGTTGTCCTCTGATGTCATGCACATACTGTGACCACACATGCACACATACAAGATAATCAAAATAAAAATGTAAAGGGAGATTGAGGAAGACACTTGATATTGACCTCTGACCTCCATACTTGCCCCCTCAAAACCAAACCAAACCAAACCAAAAATCAGAACGGAAAAGCCTGGAACGCACAGTCCTGAGGGTCTGTGTCTGTGTGTGACTATGTGGTGGGATCTGGACACATCCTGAAGCATCCTCAGGCACTAATTAACTCATCCACTGTCTGTTAACACTGGAGGTCATCAGCAGGTGAGGTGTTGATCAACACATGGGTGTGACACTTTACAAGCCTTATTAGGAGCCTGGCGGCAGCCGGGTAAAACTCAAGCATATCAACTGTACTGACTTAATCAGAGACTTTGCTTCTTTATCGGGAACTAGTGTCACAGTGTCACAGGGCAGGGATAGGAGGACTCAGGTCCTTGCAGATACAATCCCTGGCAGAAGTCATAGCCTTCAGGGTGGCAGATCCCTCTACAGAGAAAGGAAGCTAGGCAGCATGTGTACAGTGCTCACACCCACATGCCACTTCAGGGGCCCACATGGTCTCTGGCTTGTCCCCCAAGGAGGGGCACTGGAAGACCTATATCCTTGCTCTCTCCCTATGTTTATGATCCCCAGAGAAGGGGCTAGCCATGGTAGTGGCTGAGGAATGTGGAACTGTAGGGCTATGGCCAGTGGCTGTGCTGACCAGAGGTTCCTACTGTGCCCATTCCAACTGTCTGCTGTTCTATATAATGTCAGCTAGACCCCTGCCTGTGCGTGAGGTCTACCCTGTGGTGACTCCAGCTTCTGAGTCATTTCTGCTTCACCTTCCACAGCAATGGGTCCACAAGGAGGAGAGGCAGGCTGTGGGCTCCCCCCAGGATCTGAAGCTAGCTCTCAGGGCCAAAGGCTGCAGGCTAGCCCTCAGGGCCCCAGGCTGTGTGGGTTGTCTGTCTAGTCCTCAGCTCTGCTGGGAGCCCCCACCACCCCCAGCTTTAATGAGAACAGCTCTACCAGCTTGATCTGCCACCTCACACTGCCTTTGAAGCTACAGGGCCCCCACAGTTGATTCATCTTCCCAATTTGCCTGGAGAGCCTCAGAGATCATGCAGTGCACAAAGAGATTTCCTCTTTGGAAGAGCCTTCAAAGGAGCCGCAGACCCCTTGCCCTTCCCAGCCCACACTGCCTTTCACGGTCCCGGGAGGCAAACTCAGGCAAAGACACACACACACACACACACACACACACACACACACACACACACCAGAGAACTTGGTGGCAGTCAGCAGAGTGAGCCCCTACTGAGGATGTGGGATCCACAAGAAGTAGGTAAAGGACACGGGATGTCTCTATGAAAGTCAAACATGTACCCTGCAGGGACTGAACCCTAGGACACAGCCACCATCTATACTATGTTCTTCTCACAGAGGACCCCCAAGTGACATCTCTGTAGTTCTGTCACAGGGAAGGTTTTAAGCCTTCTAGGTCTCTTATGACATGGGATCAACCCATGTCACGCTGGGCCCACAGACTCTAAGGTGTTATGGGCCTGGGTCCAGGCATGGCATGGTTTCTATATGCTCAGTTCCACGGCCCCAGAACTGCTGTGTGCTGTTGGACCTCACACAGCGATGAAGAGTGAAAGGAAAGCGTGTGTGGTGAACCAGTTTCTGCTTTTAAAGGTCTATGCTTTAGTTTCCTAGAGCCCTTCCAATAGTCTTATTGAGGGATTTCTGCTGTGGCAGAGGAAATTTTTCTACTGCACTCTCTGAGAAGTCACCTGGGACCCAGCCCTGTAATGGGTGTCCATAGAGAGGCTGTTAAGGTGGCTCGAGGTCTCTGCCTTCAAGGACATGCCTCTCTGGTTCTGCAGGCCCAACCCCAGAGAACAGGCTAGAAACAACAACACCAAGTCAACGGGAATGTGGAGCATGGCTTTGACTCTCAGAGTAGACACTTGTGTGCTGAATGTCTCTCCCAGGTGCCGCTGAACTGCATGTATCAATGAGATTTCCAAATGAATACAGCCAGTGGGCGCTTGCCTCATTCATACAGCCGTTCTTCCGACTGTGTGCACAGCTGGCTTTAACTGAAGCAGGAACCTTCGCTATAGAATAACATGGTTAATTTAGTGAGTACTTAGAGTTTTTAAAAGGGGGAGAGTAGTGCATTGTGTGTGGTGGGGTGTGTTGGGCATGTGGCATATGAAGGTCTGAGAACCACTCTAGGTGTTTGCTGTCTCCTTTCACCCAAGGCTCGGGTTGCCAAGTTCCAGTTCCTACTGCAAGTGCTTTGATCTGCCAAGCTACTTTACTGCCTCATTAGTGAGAAGTCCTGACTTTGTCCTGTGCTCATAGATCACCAGGCAGAGAAAGGTGTTCCCATTGCTCAGATGGAAACACTGAGCTATAGCCAGAGAGGGTCTGAGACTTCAGACTCAGCATTTTCTGTCACTCCCCAAGGATCATTACTAGTTGCGGCTGTTTGGCATTGGTCACCTCCCAATGGGAAACTACTTTTTTTTTTTTTTTT
>NW_022196906.1:59063478-59089074 GCF_008632895.1 Mastomys coucha | reverse complement strand
TTATATTGGAGCCTACTCAACTCTATCTTGTCATTTGTGTCCTGGTTCATTTATCCCCAAGTGAGAGAGGGACTTGGAGAGCAGCTCTCAGCTTGGCCTGCCAGTCAAAGATGCTTGATCTGTCATTGCCACAGTGGAGGCTGAGGATGAATGACAAATGGCTTTCTGTCTGCTATAAGTTACTGTCATGAGCCAAAGACAACTGCTCCTGAGACCCGCTGAGGACAGGAAGACACGTCCCCCGTAGCACTTCGAGGGCTGGCGAGCTGAGTGCCCGCTCAGTCATTTAAGGGGACAACATTGAACAGGTACGAAGTGTGGACACGAGGGACAGAGTGGGGCGGCATGAGCAACAGCTCACAGCAGGCTTTGTTCAGGGCTTGGCTCATGAGCCACTTCCTTGGATACCCTTCCTTTTAAAAACCATTTTATCTGCTGTGTGTGCATGTGTGTCTATGGGGATGCACATATGCCATGGTGTATGTGTGGAGGTCAGAGGACAACTTTCAGAAGTCATTTGTTTCCATTTACCATTCAGTCCTGGGACAGGTCACTAGGCTTGGCACCAAGTGCCTTTACCAGTTGAGCCTAGAACCCCTCCCCCTCTCTTTAAAGGTAAGGTGACATGTAGAGACTAGTCTCTATCCCACTATGTGGACAAGGATGACCATGAACTTCTGATCATCCTCAGTCACCTCCCCAGCCTGAAGTCTCCACCTATCTCCACAATGTCCTGTATATTAAGTGTACTGGCTGGTTTTGTGTGTCAACTTGACACAGGCTGGAGTTATCACAGAGAAGGGAGCTTCAGTTGGGGAAGTGCCTCCATGAGATCCAGCTGTGGGGCATTTTCTCAATTAGTGATCAAGGAGATAGGGCCCCCTGTGGGTGGTGCCATCCCTGGGCTGGAAGTCTTGGATTCTATAAGAGAGCAGGCTGAGCAAGCCAGGAGAAGCAAACCAGTAAGAAACATCTCTCCATGGCCTCTGCGTCAGCTCCTGCTTCCTGACCTGCTTGAGTTTCAGTCCTGACTTCCTCTGGTGATCAACAGCAATGTGGAAGTGTAAGCTCAATAAACCCTTTCCTCCCCAACTTGCTTCTTGGTCATGATGTTGGTGCAGGAATAGAAACCCTGACTAAGACACTAAGGTTCAGAGTAAATGCCTCGTCCTCCTCCTCCCCCCACCCCTCCTCCTCCTTTTCCTCCTCCGAGAAGTCTGGAACCCTCCCATTCCCAGTTGGCTCTAACTCATTATGTCCTACTGCTGTTTGCTTTATCCAATACGTATTATATAGGCCTCAGTTCCCAGTCCCAGCTTTGGATGGCCCAGAATGGGATCTTCAGAAACACTCAAAGAGTGATTCCAGCAAGCAGGGGAGGGGAAGGGAAACAGATGTGGAAGTGGGAAGTGGGGAGCACATCTGGAGTTGACCTCTGTGGTTAGGATGGGTAAAGAACGCTGCCCCTTCTGGGGACAAGGAATTCAGACTTTCAGCCTATGGTGGCCCTCTGGGCCTGCCCTGCCTTGGAGGCTGTTGGAGACAGGCATTTACTCCTATGTTCATCCTGGGGGTCTGACCTTGGGCCTACGGGGAGTCCCAGGTGTATGTACAAGTGAGTGCTGTGTGGTTTAGAGCCAGGACCACCAGCTGAAGGAAACAGAGCTGCCTTGTTCTTCACTGTACACACAGCCCCAGACATGTTGTCTGGCATGTATTAGGGGCTTGATATTAATATGTGTTGACTCAATGAATAATTCATTGAAAACTCTATGTGAGAAATGGGTAGAGGAGTCAGGGCTGAGAAAAGGTGAGGTAGCTCCTGCCCCGGAGTCCTGGTAACTCAGGCCAGACATATGGCACAAGACGAAGGCTAAGTCACACCAGACATCAAGGAACAGATAGCCAGAGGAGGTAAAGGTCTGGGTGGGAGGTGGGGCAGCCAGAGGAGTGGCTTCGGGTCTGGTGGGCAGGAAGGAGGGGGCCCAGAAAAAGCAGCTGAGATTAAGAGGGGCCCTGGGGACAACATAAAAGGAGGCTGGGGCAGAAATGTCATGCCCGGGGATTAATACCTTTGGATTTAGTGCTGGGGTGTGGGGATGGAAAATTATATTCAAATAGCTCACACAAGAAGGAACCTAATGGCTGTGCATGGTAGCTCTGGACCTCCCTCTCTTTCTCTCATTCCTTCTTTGCTGCTGTGCCTAGTAGCTGGGTCCCCAGGGGAGCTGAGTAGGTTAGCCCACCTAAAGTGTGAGGCTGCCCCAGAATGGCCCAAAGCTACCAGAAGTGGCTGTGGGGAGAAGCCTCTCCAATATGTAAGGTTTTCTTTTAGTCTTAAAGCATTTCACTTTCAAAGGGATCTAGGTCTCTGAGAAGGGAGCCAGGATGAACTTAGGCACCTAGCCAGATGCCTTTGAACCTGAGCTGAGAGCTCCCCAGTCCTCTGCTTTCCAGCGCCAGGGGATAGGGAAGCCTGGGAGCCTAATTGGCAGCTAACGGAACACCAGGGTGGGCGGGAGGGAATGCAGCCTGAAAGAGTTGTTGGGGATGAAAAGTGGCTGATCACGGGTTTCCTTGCCTGAATTGCCTTGGTGGGGAGTTGAGCTTCAGATGTCTAATGATCCTGCAGATCAAGTCGTGTCTAGCTGGTACATTCCAGGGATTTCAAGGCAGTTACTACTGCAGTTCTAGCTGGGCACCCATCAGCACTCAGCCCAGGAAAAAGACTCTTGTTAAAACAAATAAACAAACTGGGCGTGATCTGGTCAATGATGTAGGCCACGACTCAGGTTTCTTGTGTGGACAATGGGCAAGCCAAGCAAGGTCCCCAGTGGGGTGACAGTATCTTGAGTTGAACTGGAGAGCTTTGAAGTCAGAAAAAAGTTAAAAGACCTGTAAAATAAGCCTGCCAATTCATCTCCTATTCTACATCTAATATTGGGGTGATCAACTAGGGATGCAGCTCAAATGATGGGGTGCTTGCTTAGGATGCATGAAACTCTAGGTGGAAGAGGGAGGAGAGAGAGGAGGAGGAAAATCAGGAGGAATATTTTTGTAAGTTGGGTGTGGTAGTGCACACCTGTAATTGCAGCCAAGAAGGCTAAGACAGATGGATTTCTTTCACTTTGAGGCCAGCCCAAGAAAAAAGACATATTTTTGTAATGTCTTTTTTCATAAACTGCTGTGACTGTCCCTATTTGTTTGATCTGGATGGTGAATGTGTTTTCATATTATTTCTCTACTTATGTAAAAAAATATTTAGCAATTTCTTTTTGAGACAGAGTTCTGTGTATCCCAAGCTGGTCACAAAATCACTATGTAGCCAAAGATGACCTTGAACTCTGGCTCCTCCTGTTTTTAGCTCCCTCCTGATGCTGGTGTGTATGCTACCACTCCAGTTTACGGGATGCTGAGAATCAAACAGGGCTTTGTGCCGAACACTCTACATCCCAAGCACACACATCTAGTAATTTTGAAGTAAGTTTGGTGAGTAACCATCTTTCTGACTTCTCACTAGAAACAGAAGGGGCCATGCCCAAGTATCAACTATACCTGTTGGAGGTATGCAAGTGGAAATGAGACAGGTCCTTCATTCTGTGGGAGCAATGCAGGCGGTGGGGGTGGGGTGGGGGAGGAAGGTTGGATTCTGATATTTGAGGATGCCCTCAGGTCCCAGGTCCAGTTCCCAGGTCCACATCTGGCTGGCTGTTCCGCCCTCATCTGTAGGGCAGCATGGCACTGTCCTTGGTGCTGAATCTTAGCACATGCACTCAGTGATGCCTAGGTGTAGTGTTGTGTTTGTGTATGTGTATGCACACACGTGAGCATATGTCTAAGTCCAGAGACAACCTTACTGTTTCCCCATAACCTCTACCCCCTTTGTTTTTGAGACAGAATCTCTCATTGGCCTGGAACTTAGCAAGAATCCCGGCCATTGAGCCCCCGGGATTCATTTGTCTCTACCTCCCCATTCCAGGGATTATAAGTGTGCACCATCACACTTGGCTATTTTTTTTAAATGTGTTCTGGAGACTGACTTCAAGTCCTCATGCTTGTGTGGCATATACTTTACTGAGCCATCTCCCCAGCACCACCAGTGAGCTTTTGAAAAGGTCTTTCCACACCACGGAATTCAGCACAATAAACCCACCCATCCTCAACACTAGGATACAAATGAATGCTCCAATTCCCAGGACATCTGGTGATCAGAATGACAGTAAGAGCCCTAGAGGGGCTTCTACCATTTGCTTTGCTGGAACTTCTCCCCCTTTGCCTTCTGCTAGTCTTTCTTTGTTCTTTCCATCCTTGTGCTGAAATACACAGAAATGGGAACCAGAAAGGTTGAGACTGATCCCCATTCTGACTCTGACAGCCAGCAGACCCCTTGACCAGCCAAATGGAGGTAATTTCACCAGGTGAGTGAATGCTTACAAACACACCTGCAACAACACTTCAGTGCTGAGACTGGGGAGATGTGTCTCATGAAGACCTGACTTCAGATCCCGGCACCTATACTGAAAGACAGGGCTAAAGTTTGTAAGCTTAGACAGGAGTATCCTGTCTCAGGCCAGCCACGCTAGCAAATTGGTGAGATCCAGATTCAGCAAAACTCTGTCTCAAAAAATAAGATGGGGAGTGACTGAGAAAGACAACTGATGTCAGCCTCTGGCCTCCACACACAGCCATGTATCTGCGTGTGCACATAGAGATGATTATTCATGGTTAATACCACAATGATTTCTGCTCTACTGAGTATAGGGTGGACCAGTCTGCTGGGGTGGGGATCTAAGATGGCTCTATGTGTGGTGGGTCAAATGGAGATGAATAAACCTCCTTGAGAATGTTTTCAGCAAACCCATCCATCTGGCTTCCCTGTGGGGGAGATGGAAACCTTTTCAGGTGGTGCTTGATGACATAAGCAGGCATCACAGGCTTTCTGAGCATGCTGGCACGAGACATTGCTTAATGGGAAGGATATGGGGTGGTGTTACCAAGCTGGAGAAACAGTATCTGCATAGAACAATTGAAAGGGTTGTCCTGGAGATTTGCTCCTGGCTTAGACACTTACCTCTTCATAGCTGGGCTCAAGTCCAACTCACTTGCTGATTAGCCATGTGACCTTGAGAAAGTCATTCCACTCTCCAGCCCTCTGTTTTCTCTAGTGGAAATGGATACACTCAAACTTTTGGGACTGTTGCTATAGCTCATTTGGGAGAGTACCTAACATGCACAAGTCTCTGGGTTTGAATCCCAGCATCCCATGCAATGAATGTGGCATGCATGCATGTAATCCCAGAATTTGGGTGGCAGAATCAAGGAAAGCAGAAGTTTAAGGTTCATCCCTGCTGGGCAGTGGTGTCACACGCCTTTAATCCCAGTACTTGAGAGGCAGAAGCAGTTGGATTTCTGAGTTTGAGACCAGCCTGGTCTACAGAGTGAGTTCCAGAACAGCCAGGGCTACACAGAGAAACCCTGTCTCGAAAAAAACCAGAAAAAGAAAAAGAAACAAGGTCCATCCCCAACTATAGAGAGGGTTTGAGGCCAACCTGGGCTACATGAGACCCTGACTCAGAAACCAAACAAAAGCCACAAAACAAAAAAAACCAAAGCACAAACAAACAAAATTTGTTCACCAGGATGTCTTTGAGACTTAAAAGAACTTGAATGACAAAGATCTGGCTAGCCTGTGGCTCAGCATTCACTGTCTGCTACAGGAAGGCAGGAAATCCTGATTTTAGCAAAATGTAAGTGGGATAAGGATGTGGAGCCACAATGTACTCACTGGTCACCACTCTCTGGAAAGTAGAGGTGAGCCACGGTGGAGCTGTAGAGACTGGCGGGAAGGTAAGAAAGCAGGACTCTAGGCCCTGTTCTGAATGTGCCAGGTAGACCCACTAACTTAACCACAAAATTTGACCTTGGCATCTGCCTCTTAAGAATGGAGGATGGACTTGGTTACTGGACTTTGCATCCCCAAGCACTAGACTGTTCCCTGATGAGCTCTTAGGGCCCACACAGCTGGAGCCATGATGGCCTGGTGAGGTGAGGAGAGGCCAAACACTTCATTTCCATTCCTTTCTGATGGAGGGGTCAGGCATGGGGAGGCCTGAGGGCAGCTAGGCTTCTTCTCCCTCCTCTACATATAGCTAAGACCAGAAGTGTGTGTGTGTGTGTGTGTGTGTGTGTGTGTGTGTGTGTGTGTGTACGTACGCGAGTATATGTAGTAGGCCTGCAGATTCTGTACAGAAACCAAAGGGCTGTGCATGTGCGATCTGTGTTCTGCTGAACTGCTTTGCTAAGCCTGATGTTCTCCTGTGGTATTCCCCCCTCCCCCCGCCCTTCTACTGCTGCTGCTGCTGCTGGCATCCTTGACAGGAAAATTAATTGCTGTTTTCATTCTGTTTCTTGTTCCAGTCTATATCCCTGGAATAAGATCTCTGAATGACACTAAGTAACCTGTACACAAAAGCCTAGAGCACAGAGAGGAGGCTTGGAGCTGAGACAGAGCCAAGGACAGTTCCTACTGGCAGCTTGTGTGGTCTCTAAGAAAGGCATTGAGCGCACATGCGCACGCGCGCGCGCGCACACACACACACACACACACACACACACACCCATGATACAAGCAGTACCTATGTGCTTGAGTGTATCCTCAGGAGGTAGAGGCTCCCAAGCTTGCTGTTCCAGTCTCCCTACACACGAAGGCCCTCCCTGCCCCTCCTCACAGGCATACCTCACCATAGTCTCTGGACAAGCTTGTTTTAATCCTTTCTCCTCGCTGGCTCAGTTGCAAGACACATTCAGCTTCTGGTTCAGTGGCTGCACCCCACTGTCCTGCCTAGGGCTTGGGGGTGGGTGGGGCACAGTGCCAGTGTGGAGAGAATGGGCCAACTTGAGAGGCCCAGGTCAGCCCACACCAAGTCCTTCTGCCAGCTCTGGCCAGCTCCTCATACTGAAGGCATAGGTAACGTGCGTCACTATCAGTGTGAGGCTTATGCACAGTTCAGCCCCAATAATAGCCCTGCCCACACTCTTGGGACAGCCTTAGGAAAATAAAGCCACCCACACACACCACCAAGGACAGCCAAGGGCATTCAAAGACAAGTCAGGTAACTTCCTTCAGCCCAATATGCTAATTCCCTGGATCCCCCACCTCTCTCTTTCCCTTCCTCCCTCTATCCCTCTCCCTTCCTCCCTCTTTCTTCCCTCCTCTCTCTTTCTCTCCTTTCCTCTCTTCAGAATGCTGATAATCAAATCCAGAGCCCTGTGCATGCTAGGCAAGGGTCATCCCCCTGTGCCACACCCCCAGACCTTTGGTATAGATCTTGGGGAAAATCCAAATTGTTTCTAAGGCCCTACACTATGGTGAACATAAAGGAACCAATAGGGAGCCTGGCTACCCATTCACCTAACCTACATCTGTTTACTGAGAATTTACTAACGTCTAGCCCTGGCTTTGGAACTGCTGTGGAGGGGAAGGGAGTGGACAGGGGTGGGGGGGCGTTAGGAAGGAAGCATTAACATAAACTAGGATCCAGGGCCTAGACAGAGCTTGGTTAGTAAAGAATTTTCCAGCACCTACGTAAAAATTTCAAGAGGGGCCATGTGTGCTTGTTATCCCTGGGGAGGCAGGGACAGTAGGATCCCTGGCTGGCTAGCCTAGTCTAATTGGTGAGCTCCAGGCCAATAAGAGATTCTGTCTCAGAGTACCATGTTCCTAAGGCTGTCCTCTGGCTTTAATATATGCTCTTGTGTGACCCCCCCCAACCCCACCCCATCCCATGCACACACACATCTGGGATCTGATGTAGTCCCTAATTAAAGGGAGTTATGGCATAGCCAAGGTTTTAATTTTGAGGCAGCTTTTTGCTATGATCGACGTGGCTGCCCTCTAACTCCCAAGTACTAAGATTTCAAGCCTGTGCCACCATGCCTGGTGTTTCCATCCCTTTGGGCAGCACATCTTCCTACCACTTTCAAGGAGGACATGAGGGAAAGTGGAGCATCTGGCCAGGAGTCCAGGGTGACACAGGACAGCAGCTCTAAAGCTACAGAGGAAACAAGAACCCACACATCAGCAGAGACATTGGCTTTCTATTAATGTTTCCTTTTAATGTGGACCCTCTCACCTCATGAAACCCTTTCTAGGACCCTAAATACATGGCTGAGAGTAGAGATGGCTCAGCATAAGCAGTGTGGAGAGGGTAGAAGAAGGGGTCCCCAGATCCTTCCTGCTGATCTCCCTTCAGCCTTTCCTCTGAGTACAAGTAGAAGTTACCAACTTTGGCCGGGGGGTGGTCCAGCACGCCTTTAATTCCAGCACTTGGGAGGCAGAGGCAGGCAGATTTCTGAGTTTGAGGCCAGCATGGTCTACAGAGTGAGTTCCAGGACAGCCAGGGCTATACGGAGAAACCCTGTCTTCAAAACAAAACAAAACAAAACAAAAAAACCAAACAAACAAACAAAAAAAGAAGTTACCAACTTTGTATTCATAGAGCACTCTGCCCGGTATTGTGTCCAAGCAATGCATACAAACCTGCACATACTTACACATGCTTACACACCCATGTGTACGTACACATACACACAGGACAGTATGGTCCAGATGCCTTCTGTTAATTAATTAATTAGTTAACTTGTTTGCATGTGTGTCTGTACATCTGTGTGTCTGCATGCACACTTACATTGGGAGGTAGATGATAGCTTGGAGGGAAGTCAGGTTTTTCTACCAAGTGAGTCCCAGGGATCCAACTCAGGTCATTGTGTTTAGTGACAAATACCTGTGCCTACTGAGCCACTAACTTCTCTGCCCTCAGCTACCTTCTTTTATAGATGAAGTTACTCCTGCCTGAGAGGGCAATGGCTTATTCAAGGTCAAAGGGTCTCAGGTACTAGTCATCAAGTCTCAGGACCCTCATGCCAGCGCCCCTTCATTGTACCACTGCAATCTGCCTCTAACAACACCCCGTATTCCAAAACTCATAAAACATCGCCCCCCTGAATCCCAGCTCCAGTTGTGACCTGTCAGGAAAATGGGAAGTTGGGCAGGGAAGCCCCACAACTTCCAGCACAAGACACTTTCATTCCGTGTTCCCAGAGGAAGTTCCTGGTTCTCTGGAGTCTGTGTGCTCGTGGTCTTAATGACACAGTGTGTGCGATTTGCAATCTGTGCCTGGGGACTTGGAATTACAGATTAATATTCAACTAGCTGGAACGATCTTCAGGAGGAGGCTTGTGGTAATTAAGTTGGTTAGAGAACGCTTCAATTTTTTTTTTTTTTAACAGCACACAAGTGTTGTAAATTATCCATGGAAGGAAGACTGGTCCCTTAATGGTACTCCCTGACAGTCAGGGCTGGGAAGACACACACTCCTTATTCTGAAGAGACAGAGTCCTGGGGGACTCTATCTCAGGCCTCAGACCTAAGGAGGCTTCTATGGGAGGAGGGGCAAGAATTAGAAGTGGGGCTGCTGAGCAGAATCTAATGTGCAAAAACACTGCTCATATTTTATCTTCCTTCCTTCCTTCTTTTTTTTTGGGGGGGGGGGTTCGAGACAGGGTTTCTCTGTATAGCCCTGGCTGTCCTGGAACTCACTCTGTAGACCAGGCTGGCCTTGAACTCAGAAATCTGCCTGCCTCTGCCTCCCAACCTTCCTTCCTTCCTTCCTTCTTTCCTTCTTTCTTTCTCTCTTTCTTTCTTTCTTTCTTTCTTTCCTTCCTTCCTTCTTTCTTTCTTCCTCCTTCCTTTCCTTTCCTTTCCTTTCCTTTCCTTTCTTTCCTTTTCTTTCTTTTTGAGACACACATTCTTCTGTAGCCCTGGCTTTCTATGGACTCACAACGTAGATCAGGCTGGCCTTGAACTTGAAGAGCTCTGGCTGCTTCTGCCTCTAATGTGCTGGGATTGAAGGCTTGCACTACCACACCTGGATTATATTTTATTTTCTAAATAAAAGAGGATAAATTGGATCTTTGAAGGACTTTGTCCAAAGTTATAGATATTTTAGAAAATAAATTTTGGTACCAGTGCAGAATAATCTGTATACTTTGGGCTAGCTGATCTTCCATAGGTATGAGGCTGATAGGCAGACTGGCGTGCAGCTTGCTATGTAGATAAGCCAAGGATGACCTTAAACTTCTGAGTTTCCTGCCTTCTTTGTCTCTATTGAGATATACAAGTGTGCATCCCCATGTCTGGCTTATGTGATGGAACCCAGGGTGTTGAGCATGCTAGGGGAATCCTCTACTAACTGAGCTGTATTCCCAGCCCTGGAGTAGTGGCTTGCTACTAACACTGAGTCAAGCTGGTAAATAATTAATTGCTCATATTGAACGGCACAAATGCTGAGGTTGTAAGTACATGGATATTTCCTTGGTTTTGCTTGCATGCCTAGATGTTTTTATAAATGACTGGGAAACATAGGTCTAACCACAACCAGCAGCCACGGACTGGGGCCCAACCCTCATGAACAGCATAGGTTTTAGGAGACAGAAGATGGAGATAGCCACTCTCAATGGTGTGGTTCAGGTAGGCCACTCTTCCGTGTTGGGGAGCCATTAGACAAGCATAAATCAATGGTCTCTTTTCTTTTGGCAACAGCAAGGATTGATTCATGCATAGACAAATGCTCCACCACTGAGCTACAGTCTCAGCCCTATGGTGAGTCACAGATCCAACAGAGGCTGGAATAGCAGGGCATTCCCCAGCCAGAGTGCTGGGGGCCCCACATGTCATTTGCTTTCACTAGCAAGCATGGCACAGTTGTATGCACAATGGGGGATCTGGCAGAAGAGGCACAGGTGGTGACTCTTCCATACCTGATAGGGCAATATCAGGCAGGACAGGAGCAGCCTGTGTCTCCAACAGCTTCAGCTCGGCCACCCTGTTGGGGACAAATGTTCTCAGGGTTTGCTCTACCTCGATGTGACCATCATAAGATGTCAGAAGATGCTGAGAAACAACGAGGAGGGGGAGGGGCTAAGGAGGACATTGTGGAGAGAGGCTGATGCCTGGCTCTAGGCCTCAGTTTCTTTCTTTCTTTTTTTTTTTTTTCTGGCCCCACTTGCTCAGGCCCCACTCTGGCCATATTTACTTCATATATGTGGGCATACTGTCACTGTCATCTGACACAGCAGGAGACGGCATCAGATGTCCATTGCAGATGGTTGTGAGCCACTGGGTGGTTGTCTGGAAGAGCAGTCGGTGCTCTTAACTGCTGAGCCATCTCTCAAGTCCCCTCAGTTTCTTGATGTGGAAAAATGACATTTGTAGAAGAGAGAGTAAGGAAAGAGACTTGGTTATGCCAATCAGCTTGTGAGACTAGAGAGAAGCCAGAGGCAGAGCACTGTACTTCAGAACTCCACCACAGACAGAGAACACTTGGGGAGGACACTTGACTTCTTTGGCCTCAGTTCCCCCATGTTAAGGGGATAATGAAAATCCTGATATCATAGGATGCCTGTGAGGATGATTTTTTCCCTTTGGAGACAGGATCTCGCATAGCTTAGGCTGACCTTGAATTTGTTATGTGGATGAGGATGATCTTGAGCATCCAGGCTGCCTCCTCCACTTAAGGGCTGTGATTACAGCCAGGTAACCATAGCCACATGGTTGCTATGAGGATTTGACAAAATAATGCACACAGGGACCATAGTACAAATAGGGAGCAGGGACCTCAGTAAATTTACTGTTATCAATCAACTCAAAGATTACCAGATTGGGAGCCAGATAAGCAGACTATGGGATAGCTAGAGAAAAGTATGAGGCTACTTAAAAGGACACAATATTATATCATGCTATCGAGAAAAAAAAAAGACATGTACTTATGACATAGCATAAGTATATATTATGATGTTAAAAGGTGCATGCTTGAATAGACATTGAAAGGTAGTAAGCATCAATGAAGATATTTTCCTTTTAAAATTCTGGTTTTTTGTTTTTTGTTTTTTTCAGTTAAAAAGACAAAACATAAGAAAGCTGGGTATGGGGGTCAGCTGACAGAGTGCCTGTTCAGCACACACAAAGCCAGCTGTAACGGAGCACACTTGCCATCCCAGCACTTGGGGTGTAGAGACAGTAGGATAAGAGGTTCAAGGCTATCCACTCTACATAGTAAGTTTGAGGCTAGCCTAGACTATATGAGACCCTGTCAAACAAACAAACAAACAAACAGTTGCTCATACTGGAGATATTTCAAGAAACCTCAGTGCTCTGCTCTTCCCGGTGAGCAGCAGCAGCCCCTGGAGGCTGGGCTCTTGGTGTGAGGGGAGCCCAGGGGTCACAAGAGTGCCAGACCCCCCAATTGGAGCCATACACAAGATGTCCTCAAGCATCTACCCCAGCAATGTCAAAGCAGCCCAGCTGACTCCTCCTCTGCCTAATTTGTGTCAATTGATTTCCTATTTTTAATTAATAATTCTAATTATGATGCAGCAAATTTACCCAACGGCCATGGCTGAATTAATCAGGGTCTATCGATTGGGTCTGTAGAGTTATCCCACGGTTTCTGACACCATCGATTTCCTGCTGGGAACAAATAAGAAAACACACGGAGGGCAGATGCAGCTGTCATCTTGCTGCCGCTGTGAGTCCTAAACTGGGTCCATAAGTACCTGCCCTCCACCCTTCTGCCTCTCTGTCCCTCCACCCCTCCACTCAGCAGCCACAGCCACTAAGGCCACCAGATGTAATGCTGCCCCTGGGAGCCCTGAGGAGGGTAGCCCAGACCTCATTTAATGTCTCCAATGAAGCAGGAAGGTGACTGGCCACTGCTCAGCCCTGGAACAGGGTCTCTGCAGAAAGCACAAGGGACTTTGTTTAAGATGCACTCAGAATTCTGCGGCTCTATCCCCAGGGAGTGATTTGCTTTCATCTCGCTGCCCATTCAGAAGTAAAAGCTTCAAGAGTCTCCTCTTCAGACTCTTTATTCTTAAAGAAACCAGGGGTTGAAGAGCATCAGGGTCTTGCCTGAGATAGCCCACAGAGTTACATCTTAGCTGGAGCTAGACGTCAAATCTGACCTCTATGCCTTTCTCACCCACAGGGAGCTGAGCAGAAGGAAACTAGAGGGTGGGATTAAGTCTCATTCTGTACCTGTTCTTTACCATGGGGTCGATCACAAGGTAGAGACACACAGCAGAGTTGTGTATGGCCTTGGTGAGAAAGCCCTGACTGATCCTGGCCTCCCTGTCTCCTCCCTAGCTCTGTGTTTGCCTTCCTGTTCTGCTCCAGAGGCCTTGAGTTTTCAGCAACACCTTCACCTCTGACACCACACCTACTTGATAGCAACATGGTGAATGCCACGCTCTTGTAAACCCAAGTCCCCAGGGCTGAGAGCTCCACTGCCCACGAGCCTTCTCTAAGCTGGCACCTTATATCTAACCCAACTTTCAGAACTCACCCAAGGACAGTGAAAGGAAGAAGAGGCCTGGATGCCTACTCCAAAGCCAATTGGTTTCCTTGACAGAAGGAAAAGAAGAGAGGACTTGGGAGGGGCTGACAACCATGGGGAACTGTGTGGGATGCATAGAGTGTCTCCGTAATGCTGTGAAGAGGCACAGTCAATAAATAGAAGAGACCTTGCACCCGACACAGAGTCCAGAGAATGGATGAGGAGAGTACTTTAGGAAGAATGCAGGGACAAAGAGGCTCAAGGTTGGAGATGTTGGTTGGGCCCCTCACTGCCTGGGCATTCCTAGACCTGTGGTGTGTGTGTGTGTGTGTGTGTGTGTGTGTGTGTGTGTGTGTGTTTGTGTGTGTGTGTATGCACATGTTGAATTAAGCTCCATGCTAATCCAGTTTGATCTTATTTTAACCTGATTACATCTGCAAAGTCAGTCTCCCAACCAGGCTACATAGGCTCCAGGTAGACATGCATTTTGGGGGGACACTGTTCAAACTCTGGGGGAATAATACTATCTTTCTCATAGGCCAGAGTTTTCTTGGGGTTTATTCCTATTCTCTTGTGGCATCATCAAGGGCTTCCTGTCAGCTTGATAGTACCTGAATCAGTCTGCAGCAAGTGAGTGGGAGGGGCAATGAAGTCTGACATCCCTGTCACCAACCGGAACCTAGTCACTGGAGGCCTAGTCTATGGTCAACAACCAGCATTCTAGAAAACAAAAAAATCCTTGTTTTGAAGCACTGATTGATTTCTGTGGCATAAATGTTGTGACCACAGGCAATTTCAAGTTCCAAGGTGAAGGAACAGAGAACATAGAGGTAGGAAGAGACTATACATTCAGACAGCTTTAGAACATCACACATGGATCCTGAGGACCCAGGAGCCTGTAAAGAAGTTTATACCCAGAGTCCTCTTGTCCACGCACTATAGTGCCAGAATCCTTTCAGATTCATTACCTCTGATGGCCATATCAGCCAGTCAGAACTTTTACCAGCTGAGGAAAGGGGGCGCCATCAAGACCCGAATTCAGACTCTGCCACATTCTGCTGTATCATCTGGAGAAATCACAAAATCTCTTGTTGCATGCATGATTTAACATTAGTTTAGTCATTCATTCTGAGCAACTGATTAGTTTCTGTGACAGTATGAAAAAGTAATGATGAGAATTAGTCTTTGGATCAAGGAAGTCATATGACAATGGAGAAGAGGGGCATACAATGCTAATACTAGGGTTGGGGTTGTTACCCAATAGATAGATTTCTTGCCTAGCATGCATGAAGCCCCAGGTTCCACACCCTGGACTGCACGAACCTGGTGTACTGGTGCATCCTAGGACTCTCAGCAGTCAGTAGACAGAGGTAGGAGGAACAGCAGTTCAAGGTCATCTTTAACTACATGGCAAGTTCATGACTAGCCTAAGCTATGTGAGACCCTTATCTTATCCAACCAATAAATAAATGATATTCTGAGGTAAGTATCAGTTCTTTGTCTGTGGAAAATGGGGGAAACTGAAAGAGAGCATACATGAGAACCCCAGGCCAGTATTGGGGAGCAGAGGCAGCTTAGCACATGGGTGGTCAATCTCAGTCACAAGTCTGTAGCAAGCACTCGGATTATGTTCACCACATGGCTGCAGCCCATCTTCTCTGGAGAGGACTATGTCATGGCTCTTGGGCTGCAGCCCAAAAGGATGCTGGGAAGGTCCGCCTTTCTGTTACCCTGAAGGTCTGCCACCCACAGATTATATTTTTTCCCCGTGCTGCTGCAAGTTAGAGGGAAGGAACTAGAGGACTCCTTAGAACATGCCCATTTGGGATAGCTGGCAGGAGATAGGAATTTTCTTCTACATTTAATAAAAAAGCTGTATTTCTATTTGTGCATATGTTTGTGTATGTGCACATGTGTGAAAGTACCCATGGAAGTCAGAAGAGGGCCAAGATCCCTTGGCACTGGGATCCCTCTGGAGTCACAGAGGGTTGTGAGTCACGTGACATGGGTGCTGAGAACTACACTCTGGTCTTCTGTAAGAGCAACAAGTTCCTTTAACTGCTGCTCCATCTCTCCAGACTCTGTCCTTTCTTTCCTCACAGCAAATCATGGAATAGAACAGGGCAAAGACTTTCTCCTTATTTATATAAAGGTCCTTCTAATTAGCCACACCCTTTTACTTAGCTTTCATGGTCTCAAGTGTACAGCCAATCCATGTCAATCACATGCTCTGACCCAAATGTTCTTTCTTCTTTTAATAATCAATTAGGTCAGTTGTTTTGTGGCTATCCCATTGATAACAAGTTGGCAGAATAAATCTCAACCTTTGAGTATTTTCCCTGCAATGTAGATAAGCTGCTACTAGGGGCAGAAGACTGTCTCATTTACATGTCAAAGGTTTTTTGCTTGTTTGTTTGTTTGTTTGTTTGAGAGGGATTTCTCTGTGTAGCCCTGGCTATCCTGGAACTCACTCTGTAGACCAGGCTGGCCTCAAACTCAGAAATTCACCTGCCTCTGCCTCCCAAGTGCTGGGATGAAAGGCATGTGCCACCACTGCCCAGCTTCATTTTATTCTTTAAAAAAATAACAACAAAATAAAAATTAAAAAAATCTTCTTTCCATCAATCCATCCATCCATCCAGTTTCCCACATTCCAGGCAGCGAGGAGTTAAACAGTATCTAAACACAGTGACTTCTCTTAGCAACGCCCTTGACAACCTGCAACATTGACAATTGTGTCTGATCCAAACTGCCTTCTTTTACAAAGCTTCCAGCTACAAATCCAAGCTGACAGCTAGACATCACCTTCAAAACGACAAGTTTAAATGAGTTATTATTTAAAGGGCTTTGAATGGTGTCTAGCACCTAGCAAGCTCTAGTCCAGTATTTAAGACTTTATTTATTTTCAATTTTTTAATTCCTTTCTCTCTTTGCACAGGAATGTAAATTCCTTTCAACACTACAGGAATTAACAGTGAATGAGTCTTCATTACGCTGGTTTAATTATCTGCTCCCTGTGTGTAGGGAAAGGTTGCCAATGGAGACAGAAAGTTGTCCCAAAGGTGGCTGAGACTACTCCCCTCCCCCCGCCCCGCCCCCATCCCAGTACCCAGACACTGGAGACTCTGCAGCTTTCTCTAGTTCATGGTGGTCATCCGATTCAGGGCCGAGCCAAACCTCCTAATTACAGGGATGCTGGACAGGGGTTATTTATTTATTTTTCTTTCATTTCTGAGTTAAGCCAAGAAAAGCTGCAGAGCCATGGGAGGAAGGGAGATCAATTATCATAAGCAGCAGGGGAGGGTTGGGGCTTGAGCAGCTGGGCAGTGAGTACTGCAATAGTTGTCAGATGCAGGCAGACTGGCATGTCTGCCAGGCAGGCACAGGCAGACTGAGGGGCACTGTGAATGCCCATGGGCCCTTGGGATACTAGGGATGATGGTGACAAGAGTGTCTGGCATTCACGAAGCCTCTTTCCAGGGCCTAGACAGTCCCCATTCTTTAGCACTGTGGCTATTTTCCAGAAGGGGAACAGACACTTAGGATGTGTCTCTGTGTGTGCACTGTGTGTGTGTGTGTGTGCATACATACATGTGCATGCATGGAAATCAGGGGCCAACTTGTGTACCTTCTCTCCTTCTACCACATGGGTTCTAGGAATTGAACTCAGGTTGTTGTGCTTGGTGACAAGCACCTTGACCTGTTGAGCCATCTTGCTTGTCCTTAGATAGATTTTTAATGTCTGTACCAAGAGTTATCCAATCCTTTTATTCTGTCTCCCTGTCCCCCACCCCCACCCCCATGGTGCCCTTCTGGTCTCCGAGGGAGGTTCTGGCAGGCTCCTGTTGCCTGAGGGTCACACCCTTCTCTTTTATACCCACAGGTTCCACGTGCCAGGGAAATTTAGGGAGCTGAGGCCAGAAGGCATTTGCTGACATCTTTACCTAGTATAAAAGTGGCTCATTTGGATTCCCACCCTTCAGGACTGGTAGAGGGGGCACATGAGAGCAGGAAGGAGGGATCTGATGGGCTGGGGACATGACAGAGCATAGGAAGACTTGGATCCTGAGGCAGGTGGTCAGACAAATCCCCAGAAGGAAAGAGGAGCCAGATGGCAGAGGACTTGGGGAAGAAGTGGTTTGCTTGTCTCTTAGATTTCCCCAGGCAAGGAGGTAAATAAAAGGCTGAAGCCAGAAAAGTCAAATGGGTGTAGGCATGGGTGTGGGAGACTCTAGGGGCTCAGCAAGTGTGATGGGTGTACCAGTAGAAGTCACTCTGAGGAGCTGCACTCAAGTACAGCCCCTATCCTACTAGGCTATAAGACCTGAGGAGCCTATGGGTTTCAGGGACCCAAGCACTAGGACAGGCCTGACAGAGTCACAGTAAGGTTACATGCCTGTCTCCCTCAGGTTCCTAATTTGCCTAGGTTCATAGTCATGACATGTTCCCAGCACAGCTCAGGGTCTCTCATGAGATGACCAAGCATGGTGACAAGCAGCTGGCACTGGAGTTGTGTGCTGTAGGAGAAGCAGCTCAGTGTCTGGGGTCATCCTCCTGCCTCTCACCTGTGTCTCCTTCTGTGGAACAAGAAGGGGGCCCACAGGCAGGCTAGAGTGGGTTGGCCTTGGAGCTACCCTATGGTTTTGGTAGAGAGGATACAGCACCATATGCTCACTAAGTACAGAGAATGAAGACAAAAGCTGCTGGTTTGTGCTGAGTCAGCCAGCAGCGAGACAGTGGGAAATGAGTATGCTGGAGCACGGAGATTCCAAGCTTGTGGACACATGGGTGTAATAAGACTGTGAAGGATGCTGGCTGACTGTGTGTGTGTGTGTGTGTGTGTGTGTGTGCTAGGTATGCTGAATGTAGGGTTAAAGAGAAAAAGAGACTCTTACAGATAGTCAGGAAGTCACATAGAGCTCAAGAGATACTAGAACCAAGAGACCCCTAGAGCAAGGGAGGCTGGGACCACTATACGATGATGGCAAGAGATGAAGGTCTGTAGGGATGGAGTGCATGAGTGCTGAATGGAGGAAGGAAAATAGTAAAATGACAGGGAATGAGCGTATCTTGCAAGCATGAAGACCCAAGTTCAACTCTAAGAGCCCTGTATAAAAAGTTGGGCATGGTGATAGGCACTTGGAATCCCAGTGCTGGGGAGGAAGAGACAGGAGGGTCCCTGGAGCTTACTAGTCAGTGAGCCTAATCTACATGGTGAGTTCAAGGCCACTGAGAGACTCTGCCTCAAAAAAAAAAAAAAAAAAAAAAAAAGGCAAGAGCTGGCAAGTGGCTCAATGGTAAAAACACTTGCCGCCAAACCTGACCAATCTAGGTTTGATCCCTCGGATCAACATTGTGGAAGGAGTGAGCCTATTTCAGTAAGCTTTTTTCTGATTTCCAAATGTATGCCCACCATAATGCCCACCATAAGATAGATAGATAGGTAGGTACATAGATAGATAGATAGATAGATAGATAGATAGATAGATAGATAGATAGTTTAAAATAAACAAACAAAAGACAAGTGAACAATACCTAAAGTTCTCTTCTGGCTTACACATTCATATATAGTTATACATGTATAAATGCAAACACACACACACACACACACACACACGCACGCACACACACACACGCACGCACACACACAGGACAGATATTTAGAATCTGCTTCTCCTAACAATGGGGCCTCTCCAAAGGAACTGCACTTGGTCTACCAGTGAGATCATTGCCATGACCCTGGGTCCATATTGGATTTGTCCCCTCACAAGTAGTGAGTGTGCAGGTGGTTGTGTGTGCAGCCTGTGTGTAGGCACTGAAATATGGCCTGTAGAGGGCTCCGGTCCTTCCTGCTCCCTTCCCAGCGGCTCTGGGGCTTCCCATAGTCCCTAGAGGACTCTTGCCTTGCTCCAGTCCTGACACAACATCTTTCTTTTGCTGACCTAAGTCCAATTTGCTCAGGGAAAAAAAATTTTTTTTTCTTTAGTCCCAAATCAAATCACTCGGGGAGGAAAAGGGGTTGAAAGGAACCAGAGGAAATAAATGTATTCAGCAAGTGTGTTTTTATTCCAATAAAGCTTGATTCAATAACCATCATGAATATTTCATTGGCAAGACACTGCCCCCTCCTGTGGCCGGCGCTGGCCTCCAGCCAATTTTGTCCTCCTTTCCCTTGGGGCGGTGCAGGCCCTTGTTCCAGCAAGCCAGGCAGCTCTGAGAAGTCAGAGTCTGGCGGGCCTCTCTGGCCTTCTAGCACTCACAGACCAGCTCCTTGGGGGGCCTGGCACTGTTTCAGAATGACACAACTCAGAAAGCTTAGGATGGAGAACAGAATTCAAATCCTGACAATATCTTTCTCTTAGTTTAGGATTTTAAATATTTTTCCCCCACTTATTTATTTTGTGTGTAGAGAAGGCATGTGGGTGCCAAAGCATGCATGTAAAGGTCCAAGCTCAAGTTACATGAATCCTTCCTCTTTTTCTACTGTGTAGGGATTGAACTCGAGTCATCAGGTTTGGTATTATGAGCCTTTACCCATTGGGCCATCTCACCAGCCCGGGGCTGAGGACAGTCTTACAAGGATAAGTACTGACTCAACGGGTATAGAAACTATTGGAATATTAGTTCCTGTCTTTCCTGAGGATGGAATCTCTGATCCATCAGAAAACTTACCTGCTCTGTATCCAACCTTACTAACCATTTCTACCCCTACCCTTTCTTCTCTATATAGCCCCCAAATCCTGTTTCAAACCAGGCCATGTCCCTGGACTACACTGGAGAAGGGACATAAGCAATCAGGTGTTCTGTCAACCCAAGGGCACTACCTTGTCCCCAGGCTTAGGTCATTGGAAGCTGATGTTGCCATGGCAGTACTTGAGGCACGCCTGGCCAATCAGAACAGTCTTTCCCTCACACAACAATTGGTTCAGAGATGGGACCCATCCCTTACAGAAAAAGTGGGTAAGAGGTTGCTCTCACACCATGAGGGCTGCCAGGCTGGAGAGCAGGGCGGTGAGTGAAGCCAAACACTAAGGGAAACAGGGGCTGGGAATATGGCTCATGTGGTAGAATGCTTTCCTAACGTGTATCAATCTCAAGGATCCATCCTGTGCATCCATCACATTGGGCATGGTGGTACATACCTGGGAGGCAGAGACAGGAAGATCAGGAGTTGAAGTTCATCCTCAGCTAGCTACACAATGTGTTTGAGACCAGCCTGAGCTATGTGAGCCCTTATTTCAAAAGAAGCAAGCAAGGAAACAAATGAAAACATCAAAGGGAAACTGAGTCAAGCAGAGACCCACATAGCCATCATCTGTACCCCAGTGTGACAGACTAGATCTGATATCCACTGCGACCCCCTTCTGCCTAGATCTCAGGTGAAACTTCAGCTGCTTGCTAACGTCCTGCTTGCTAAAGTCCGGCTTGCTAAAGTCGGGCTTGCTGCCAGGGATCTTTCCACTCATTAATGACGGCCTCTGTCCTCATGGAAATGTCTAGGCCACTGGGCCAGAAGAAATGAAGGGAATTCCTGTTGGGTTCTCAGAAATCACTGTGCTAGGACTAGAGGTCCTGGTTTCAATCTCCATGACTGGAAACGAACCAAAAACACATTTCAGAAGCAGTTGACTTGGTTCCTCAGCCAGATGGACATGAGAACACTGGTATCCTGAGAAATGTCCATTGTCTATCAAGGAACTGATATATGGCCCCATATACTTGGGGTCTCTCATGTCTACTTCAGTAGCTTCCCTACATCCCCATCAACCAGCCGCAGAATGAACTGGGAGGGTAGGCTTGCTTACATGTAGGAGGCCTTGGGCAGGTCACATGCTTCTCTGACAATCACTTTCCCTGTCTATGAGGTGAAGGTGTATTGGAAAGAGAGTCTCCATTCTCTTTTAGACAATAGGGACTCTAGTCCTGAATCTACAAGGAAGAAGCCAGGCAGCCATCCATCCCTGAGCTCCAGCCCAGATGGCCTCTACAAAAGATCTGAGGGTGGTGGTGCCCTCTACTCATCCCAGTTATCTCTGGCCTTCTGTGCTCCCTGGCAAAGTGTGAATAAGACCTAGGTGAGTGAGCACAGGTTAGACAGCTGGGGGAAGAAGAAGCAGAGAGATAGCTGCTTTCTGCTCCCTCTTAGCTGTTTCTGTTCTTTTTGCAAGAGTTTGCACATTTTAAAGTAGCTTCTGGCAAGAGAGAAAAATGTCTCTCTAGGGC
Source organism: Mastomys coucha (assembly GCF_008632895.1). NCBI lineage: Eukaryota > Metazoa > Chordata > Mammalia > Rodentia > Muridae > Mastomys > Mastomys coucha. Next base: position 59,067,460 of record NW_022196906.1, on the reverse strand, counting down.
TAGAAGATGCCTTGCAGGGTGAGTGGGGGAGGGGACAGTATGGGGGAATGGCTGGCGCAGGGAGGGATAGACTGGGTGAGAGTGCTTCAGCCCTCAAGGGATTAAGGTGTGAGGCAAAGGAGGAAACTAAGCCTGGCCTGGCAAGGTAGCTGGGGGCTCAGGGACAAGTCAGAGTTAGGTCTGGGATCAGGGACAAGTCGGAGTTAGATATGAAGATGAGCCCGGCAGTGGAAGAGCATCATGCCGGCTCTGGGCCATGGTTGGCTGAGCTTAGGGTTCCTTATGAAGGCAGGGCTGGGCTGCATGGGGCCAGCAGCCAGGACTAGCCTGGGCTCTGATGGCTGTTCTATGAGGTGCAGGTAAGCTAAGCATATTAGTTACTTTTGTGTTGCTGGGACAAAACTCTATGACCATGGCAACTTATAAAGGAAAGACTTCGACTGTGGTTAGAGTCCATAAAGCTGGAGTGAAGACATGGAAGAGTGGAGAGCTCACATCTTGATCCAGGAGCAGGAGAGAGAGAGAGACCACCCTGGGAATGGCAAGAACACCTCAAGCCTTTGAAACCTCAAAGCCAGTTCTCAGTGACACATCTCCAACAAGGCTACACCAACTGTGGACCAAACACTTAAATCTATGAGCCTATGGGAGGCCATTTTCATTCAAACCACCACACTGAGGCAAGCTGTTACTATACGGCCTGGTCTCACCAGGTGAGGGACTTGGCCTGGATGACCCCAGAATTCCTGACTGATGTTCTAGCAGGTTTGTCTAACCTGCAGCTCATGGGCTCTGGGGTGTCCTAGGATGGCTATAAACACAGCTGAGAACATTTGTAGAAAATATTATATTGCAACACCAAAAGCATGAACACTCTCTGCTCTGCTGTGACCGCACAGTAAGTCCCAGACATTTTTATGACTCTCGCAAAAGCTATGGACTATCCCCACCAAAGTGCTCATGAACACATATATACCTCACACACATATGCATACATAGAACCACCCAGGAATTCAAGGTATTTATGCTCTGCTATGTACAGACTCCAGGCTAAGATCTTCTATTTGAAGTTCTAGGTCCCTGGGGCTCTCCAAAAATCCTATATTGAAGCCCTATCCTTTGGCCATCCTCTGGATATCCAGCAGCAGCTATTTTCTCAGAATCCCAGGCTTTTGTAGACTGCCTGTCAACTCAGGGCCTGAGGCTGGATCCTCTCTGAAAGAAACAGGGCTATATCTCTGAACCATTAAACATGGCCCTGCAGGGTGACCCGGTTTGGAGGTGGCCCAGCTGGGGCTAGAGACAGTAACCATGTGCCTGGGACACATGCAGATCCAGTTAAAAGGCAGATTAATGGGTGGTCAGGTGCAAGGAAGTCGGCCAAGAAGCCATGCTGGGGGAACACAAGGCGTTTGTTTGGGTTCATGAAGCAGTTTCTGCATCCTTCCGAGCTGGCCTTTCTGAACGGATAAGCTTCTCAAAGACCCGCAGCCCAGCTGTGAAAAGGCTCCTCTGTCTTTGCTGGCTGCACAGTTCACACAAATCCAAGTGGGGTCCTACTGCCCAGGAGCGGTGTGCAGAGGAAGAAAAGATGAATGGGCTGGATTACAGACCCTGTCGCCATGGGCAGATAATAGCGGCAAAGTGCCAGTTGCAAAGACCAAATGTCCTTACCCTGAGTGGCCAGAGAGTGCCAATCACAAGGGATTAAAAACAGCTTGGGGCATGGCCTATGGAGAAAGGCCTGAGGCTGGGCAGACAGCCAAGAAGAGGCTGGCCTGTTGGGGGTGGTCTGCAGACTTGGAAAGTGGTGGGGGTTGTCATTGCTGAGATGCTGGGGTGGGAACATAGGGTTTAGGGGGTGGGGGTAGAGGGGAAAACATTTGGGCTTAGAGTAGAGCTGTTATGGTTCTAAAAGAGCTCCAAGCAGAGGTAGGGACCAGCTTCGGAAGTCTTGCCGACCCAGAGGTGTGTGAGGTCCTGGAGCACAAGCCTCTGACCTCCGGGAGAAAGAACATCAACCAACATACTTGCTCCAGCCAAGTCTCTGCTTTCTGCCCTGCTGCTTTGAGGAGCAAGACCACCTGAAGCACTTCCTACGAAGGACAGCCTGGCCATCTCCGTAATTCTGAGCCTGTTGTCAGCCCTGCAGTCCTGAACCTGCCAGACATGAGCCTACCCGAGGATGCCGAGCAGGCCTAGGGTGGCAGGAGATCCTTGCAGAGGATCCAGGCTTGGAAGGAAATGATTTTCTCAGTCACTGACCAAGGCGCCTTCATGGGCCTCAGCGTCCCTGTTTATAACAGGTGGTGCTTGTCTAGAGGAAGGATTCCTGATGACTGGCACGGACTGCAGCGGCCTCTGTGTTAGGCCTTTGATGTATATTATATACAGAATCATTCCAAGAGGGGTGTTATCTCCCCATTTCGTAGATATGGAGACCAAGGTCATTATGTAAGCATATTGAGCCAGGATCTATTCCCTTGGTGTATCTGATTTCTGAGAGTTCTTTTTATTTTTATTTTTTAAATTTATTTATTATTATAAATAAGTACACTGTAGCTGTCTTCAGACTCACCAGAAGAGGGCATCAGATCTCATTTCGGGTGGTTGTGAGCCACCATATGGTTGCTGGGATTTGAACTCAGGACCTTTGGAAGAGCAGTTTGTGCTCTTACCTGCTGAGCCATCTCACCAGCCCTGAGAGTTCTTTTTAAAAATAGGGTCTCACGCAGCCCAGGCTCAAAGTTGCTGTGTAGCTGAGGATGACCTTGAACTTCTGGTCTTGCTTCGTCCACCTCCCAAGTTCTGGGAATATAATTGGAATATATAGAATACCACCATGCCCAGCTTATATGGGGCTGGGACTAGACCCCATGGTTTTATGCAAGCTAAGCAGATGCTCTTCCAACTGAGCTACATTCCAGCCTTGGCTTTGGAGTTTGTAAAGTTGAAATGCGGAAGGACTTTGTAGACTGTTTTAAGAGTACTAGTTATTGAGGGCTGTGTGGCCAGGGGACAAAGTTGTCAGGATTTCAGCCCTGTCTAGCTTAGCTAAAGGCCGCCAGAGGCAAGCAGGAGCTGGAGAGAGGCAGCTTGGGCACTAGTATGGATGTGCCCAAGCCTGTGTCGGTAGTGGACTGTCCATAGCTCCTCCCTGGCACTCAGTCTCCTACCAGCCCTGCTAATGGTCTTCAGGGGAAATCATCTGCAAGAGGCAATTTTCTGCTGCTCTGAGATCAAAGCCCGGCCTGGAGTGAGCCCCTCACTGGATAATGAAGATGAATCCCAGCCAGGTCTGCCCAGAAAGAGCGTTAACTAAATGAAGATGGCAGTTTAGTGACTGGGGAGTTTGTACTGCAGCCAAATTGAACTCTTTCTTCCAGCAAGGAGATGCAAAACTTGGGCTGTTGCCCAAAACTGGAGCGTGCACTCCCAACATGTGTGCGTGCATGTTCTCTCTCCCTCCCCACGATATCAGGAGGGGCTGGTCCCATGCCTGCACCCAGGTGGGGGCCTTCTTCTGGTCTACTCTAGCTTGGCTCACTGAAAGGCTTGCTGGACCATGGCCACTGCAGGACTAGGAAGAGATCAGAAGCCTAGGATAGGGAAAAGCTTATGTGCAAGGGGCTCAATGTCTTTTTCCTTACTCTGAAGACATGGGGAAAATGATGTGGTTAGCTCTGACCAGCCTAAATGACCACCAGCTAAAACCTAAAGCTCTCCAAGCCTCCATAGTTTAATCTATCAGGTAAGGATGAGAGGAAAGCTGCCCCAAGGTTTAGAACTGCTGTGCCAAGAGTCTCTGTGATCTCTCCTTCTGTGCCTCCTCCTCCAGATCCTGCAGGGTCTCAGACATGGAGGCTAGGCCTACAGACCTAAGCTTTTGTGAATTTCAACTAATAAGTAGGCACTTGCTTCCCAGATTCTGGGCAACCTATAATAGGATTCCTCCTCCTCCTCCTCCTCCTCCTCCTCCTCT
>NW_022196906.1:59025815-59063132 GCF_008632895.1 Mastomys coucha | reverse complement strand
TTCTTCTTCTTCTTCTTCTTCTTCTTCTTCTTCTTCTTCTCCTTCTTCTTCTTCTTCTTCTTCTCTTCCTCCTCTTCCTTCTCCTTCTTCTTTTCCCAGAGAGAGTATCGGTTGGTAGCCTAGGCTAGCCTCAAACTTGATATGTAGATAAAGATGACCTTGAACTTTGAATCTTCCTCAGTGCTGGGATTCCAGGCATGTACAGTGTTGAGGATCAAACCCATGACTGATGCATGTTAAGCAAGCACTCTATCAACAAGCTAAATCCCTAGTGTGTTTCCTCCTCCTCTTCCTCCTCCACCTTCCTTCTTTAAAAAAAAAAAAAAAAGGATGGCCTTGAAGCCTTGAATGTATAATCCTCTTTCCCCTACCTTCCAAGTTCGGGGCTTAGAGGCAACCACCATCATACTGTCTAGTTCTTGGAAAATGATAATTCACAATGCCAGCCCACTGTCTGCTTCAGAAAAAGCACGGGACAGTCAGAAGAAGTAGGCCTGGCCAGTCTAGGTTGGGATAGCCTAGAACAGTGGCTGTGTCTGAGTCACTCAAGGAACTAAAAACATCTATGTTGACTCCCAGCCCCAGACCTTGGGGTGATATCTAGGAGTGGAGCCTGAGCAGGGGACTTGCCCTCCAAGATCTGCAGGTGGCTCGGCTCTGTAGCCAGCTACACACTCTGTGGATAGAGGCACCTTGAACTCTGCTGTGAGAGTTGCCTGGGTGGGTGCTATAAACTATAAGCTCTGATTCAGGAGTTTGGAGTGGGCAGAGCTTCCACCAGCAGCTTCCCAGAGTCCCTCACAGGGTCCATGTCTAGCTAGCCCATGCTGCTCACCATCCCTCAGAGGATGGGCTAAAGCTGGGTGCTCCTCACTCGGCAGTATCCCCACTCTGCCATTAGCAGAGTCACTTTGCAGCTGGTTCTCTGTCTATCCTCTATCCAGTTCCCTGGCCATCTTTTCTATTCGCTTCTCCATCCCAGTTTAAACCTTTACAAGGCAGGTCTTCTCTTTTCAGGCCCAAAGCTCACCTCTCCTCTCAGGGGCAGCTCAACAGCACCTTATCCAGAAGGATAGCTCCTACGGTATCCAGTCTTTTTTTCTGCACTGAACAGTGAGCTCCTTGAAGGCAGGGCATTTCCTTACTATCCCTGTAGCCCAAAGAGTAAGGATCTAATACAAGTCTTTTGTGGGGACTGGGAAGATGCTCAGTTGATTACATGCTTGCTACACAAGGTCAAGGACCTGAATTTGGATCCCCAGTGTTCTTATAAAAAGTCAGGTACAGAGGTGCATGCCAGTAATCCCAGTGGTAGGTAGAGGATGGTAAAGTTAGGCAGATCTGGGCTGGAGAGATAGCTCAGCAGCTAAGAGCACTGGCTGCTCTTCCAGAGGACCTGGATTCAGTTCCTAACACCCACATGGCAGCTCACAACTGTCTGGAACTTCAGGGGGGTCTGGTACCCTCACACAGACATGCATGCAGACAAAAACAACAGTGCACATAAAAATAAACCAATACTGAAAAAAAAAAAAAGATGGGTAGATCCCAGGAGCTCAGGAGCTTACTGGATGGGCAGATCCCAGGAGCTCACTGGCCAGCCAGCCCCAACCAGGTTCGTTGAGAGATCTTGTCTTGAAGTATAATGTGGAAAGGAACTGAGTAAAATATCTGATATTGCTTCTGGGCTCATGTGCACACACATATGTTCACAGATGCCTGCACGCACATGTGAACACATGCTTGCATACACATGAACACACTAGCATACAGAGAGAGCCTTTTATAACACAAAAAACATCTGTCTTTGCTAGGAGGCCAATAAATGTAAATTAAATCATCATATCGGTCCCATTTCACACCTCCTAAATTAGCAACTGAGGGGAAAAACAATAAGAGACACCACTGGCAATGGCACATTGGAGCTGGCACACCATTACTGATGATGGCGAAAGCTGGGACGATTGTTTTGGGAAGCAGTACAGCCAGGGTTATAAAAACACTCGTTTACTTTGACCCAGTAATCCCCATCATGACATCCTGTCCAATGGAGCCATCCACAGGAGTAGCCAGCATTCCATTCCATATGCACGGTGATGTTTGCTACAACATTATCTGTAATAGCCCCAAATGGGGAGCAACCTAAATGTTCAACCGTGGGGGAATTGTTTAAGTAAATTATGGTATATGAACTCAACAAACTATTATGCAGCCATTTAAAATATTGATGAAAGCTATGTTTCATGGAAAAAATGCTTATGATAAAAATGTGAAATGAAAGGCCCAGAATGCAAAATTATGCACACATTATAACAATGGAGTGAAAACATAGGCACGCTGACAAGAATCAGAGGGGACTTTGCGAAAAATGAAATTAATTATCTTTCTAGGGTGGTTGAACCCAAGGTGATTTATTTTTTATTTTTAAGCCTTTTCTCTGTAATATTAGTATAATGCTACTCACACAGTGCTGGAGTTAAGAAACCAAATAATAAATGTATGTTAGACAAATACAAGGGGTGGGGGTGGGGAGAAGAGTTTTATCTGGGGAACTTGGGTCCAGTCCTGTCTCTATCTAGAAAATCCTGGCAAGATTCCCTGTGGTCAGAACACACAGTGGGATTGTGGGTAGAGCTGAGCCTTAGAAAAGGGTAGACATGCCACAGGACTGTCCTGCTTTGGGGTAGGGTTTCTCTTCCTCTGGGTACACTTGCAGGAAGGTATGCTTCTCTGAGTGTCCTAGAAGCTGGACCAGGCAAGGCTTCAGAGACCATGGTCATGAGGTCAAGGTTTCCTCTGCCAGGCTGAGCCTGGACACAGAAAGGCTGTCCCTTCTACCCCCACCCCTCTGCCCTCCAAGCCTTGGGACATTCTTGGGACCTGACACAGTTCTGGTTTATACCTGCTGTCCCAGCACAATTATTAATAGTCCCCTTTAGTCTCAGAAGTGTCCCAGTTGGAACACAGTCCCTTTATAGGAAAAGCAGACAGGAATGCTGAGTCGTGGCTGAGGAGTTGTGGGGTGAGAGGATGGAGATATCTTTCTCCTAGGGAGCCCAGGCAGAGGTGACAAGTATTCTTGGTAGGTCCTGGGTCACCTGCACCCCACATCCCAACTCCCTCAGGCTGACTGTCCTGAGAGCCCCATGCCCCCCTTTCTGCTCCCTGGTCTGCTTCTTCATGCATGTCTCCACTAACTTCTACTACTTCTGAGGCCCACATCTCTTCTTTCTGGATCCTTCCCTGGCAAACTGCCCTTTCCCTCCACAGGACCTCTGAGAGTTTCTGTTTTAATCAGGGATTCGTCAGTATCACCCCAGCCCAGATCAGCCTCTGCTGAGCCAGTCAAATTCCTTTTCTCTATTCCCAGGGACATTTTTCACCTGTCCTCCCTGCAACCAATGTTATGGTAAGGCTAAGCGAGGCCATAATTCTCCCCGGTGTCATGGGGATGCCCAGAATCTACAGCTCTGACAGTGACAAAGTCCTTCGGGCTGAGCACATTCACAGATACCATAGACCACACCTTCATTATGCGCCCTATGTGGACATCATAGCTCCATTTTCCTCCTCCATGACTAGATCATGACAGTGCCCCATGCTGCTTGGGGAAAATGTTCAGTTCTTAGCACAGAAGCCCCATATACCCCACACTGCTCAAGGATTTCCACGAGAGATAGTCATTACTACTAATGAGAATCACACGCCTGGTTAATTCCAAGGCTGGGCCTGAGGGCCTGACCTAGGCTCTCATTTCTAAAAACTCAATAGAAAGCGAATGGACTCACATGCTGGCTTATAGGACTGAGGAGCCTGTACCAGCAGGCCTATCCCCAAACCCAAACCAGTGGGATGAGCAGCTGCATTCGGGAACAGCAGACATCTTGTCCTAATGGAGAAAGGCCGGATGCCCTGGCTGACTGCATTCCTGTAGCATCAGGACCAACCTCAAAATGATGGCAGTTTATAGTGTCTTCGCGGATCCCCAGTCTTACTGTAGTAGTGCTCCAGCCGTTGCTGTCTGTATCTTTTTTTATTAGATATCTTTATTTACATGGCATATGATATCTCCTTTCCCAGTATCCCCTCCAAAACCAAAAACCAAAAACCAAAAACCAAAAAACAACAACCAGAACAAACCCCTGTTCGTTCCCCCTTCTCCCTTCCCCCTGCTCGCCACCCCACCCTCTCCTGCTTCCTGGCCCTGGCATTCCCCTACACTGGGACATAGAACCTTCACAGGGCCAAGGGCCTCTCCTCCCATTGATGACGGACTTGGCCATCCTCTGCTATACATATGCTGCTGGAGCCATGAGTCCCACCATGTGTACTCTTTGGTTGGTGGTTTAGTCCCTGGGAGCTCTGAGGGTACTAGCTAGTTCATATTGTTGTTCGTCCTAAGGGGCTGCAAACCCTTCAGCTCCTTGGATCCTTTCTCTAGCTCCTTCATTGGGGAGCCTGTACTCAGTTCAATGGATGGCTGTGAGCTTCTACTTCTGTATTAGTGTTTTCCGTATCTTTATCCTTGGTCCCTTTAACTAATGTGTGGCTCTTGCTAGTCAGTGTCCTTCAGTGGGGTGCTCTGCCTTTTTGGGCACAGCTGGGACCTTTCCTGTCCAGCCCAGCTCCCCTCTATGAGACATGGTGGGGCCTGGGTGGAGAGTAACCAGCATCAGTTCCTGCTCCCCCCACCCCTTGGGCCCACTGAGGCCAGGTTGGGCTCCTCCTCGGCCCAGAACACTCTGACAAATCAAAGGTGAGTGCAGGGGGAGTATTGCCATCCAAAGGAAGTGCTGCCTTTGCCCAGGAAATGATGGGGGTGAAGAGCCTCCATAAGTGACCTCGAAGCACAGAGCCGAAGGACAGTGGTGGAGAAGTTGAGCTGGCCACGCAGCGGACCTTGACTCCAACCCACGGTCTGCCATCAATTAAGCGTGTGATCTCAGGCAACTGTTCACCTTCCCTGCACTCCGGTCTCCAAACGTATAAATGTGTAAACTGTGTTGTGAACAGTGTAAATGGGCATGGAACACATGGCACAGCACAGAGTGGTATGGGTCACAATGGGATATCTATCCAATAGCTACTGTGTTACTACGATTTATATTAGTATGCGCAGGATCACTAGCCTGCTGAGCACACTCTGAAATCCCTGTCATGTTCAACAACACAGTGTGCCATTTGACACGGGGCGATGGGTCACCTTGCCTGGTTAACTTTCATTTCCTCAGCACGGCCATTGAGTTCTACCAGGCTGGCCTCTCAGCCCAGTCCTGTGTCTGGGCTTTTGCTTTCAAGATTCTCTCACCCTGAAGGTTCTGTTGTCTCCTTCGTGCAACTAAATCTTACTCAAGCTTCAAGTGGCTCCTGTTGAAGTCCTCCCATAAGCCTCTCCCTGGTATCTATGATGAAGTATCTTTAAAAAAAAAAAACAAAAAAACAAAAAAACAACCCAACTATCCATCTATCTATTATCCGTCTATCTATATATTCACCTATGTATTATCTATCTATCTATCTATCTATCTATCTATCTATCTATCTATCTAGTATGTATGGGTGTTTTACCTGCATGTATGTATGTATGTATGTATGTATGTATGTATGTCATTTGTATTCAGTGCCCAGAGAGGCCAGAATCGGGCAACAGATCTTCTGGAACTGGCCTTACAGACAGTTAAGAACTGCCATATGGGTTCTGGGAACTGAACTCTGCCCTCCCCCCACCCAAGTCCTCTTCAAGAGAACAAGTGCTCTTAACTACTGAGCCATCTCTCCAGCCCTGATGAAGTCTCATCAACACACAGAAAAGCAGTGATGCAATGCTACGTGCACACCCTTCACATTAAACAGACACACCCAAGTCCACCTCTCCTATCTAAAGACAAGCCCCAGGGAAGAAGCTGGAGAGAGATGTGATTTAGTAAGTGAGGTCTGGAGAGTGACCCCACTTCCACACCAGCTGAGTGTCCCATGATGCTCACTGCTGCCTCCCAAGTGCTTCACATCCCTTCCCAAGGTCAGGGTTTCCATACCAGGCACATTAGATGAGCCCTACCAATCTCCCTGTCTTCCCTCCAGGACCTCCTTGCCTTCTGTCCTCCTGTCTTCTCCTCTTCCCTGTCTCCCTGAGCATCTTCCTGTGCCCCAGAGACTCCTGCAGGAGGGAAGTGCAGGGACCGTCTGCCTGGGCGGTCTGCTACTGTTGCCAGCAATAACCTAAGCTACTTTGTTAAACCCCACGCTGGTAAGGACATTTCATGGCCTATTAAACTGTGTGCAGTTGGCTGGGAAGGCAGCTCCAGGTTCTTGTCAGGTATGCACGGGGCCAGGAAGTTAGTGGAGACAGTCCCTCAGATGAAGCCTCCTCCCTATACCTGCCAAATCCAAGGAAGGTTGGTATTTCTCATCCTTGCAGTGAACCAGTTAATTGAATACCTTCTATGAATTAATCTACTATCTGCCGAAGTCAGCCATCAGTTTTCCTATCAGAGCACTGCTGATGGTTTCAGGAGGTGATACCACCTTTTCTTGCCTCAGTTTCCCCAGATGCCACGCAGGGATAAGGGCAGCCACTTTGTTACTGGATTGATGTGAGGATAGAACAATAACCATACACAAGGACCTCAAACAGTCCCATTAACGATCACTTATAGTGCTCCATAGCAGTTATGCTGCAGAGGCTATGGCTCAGTTGGCCAAAAGGTTACCATGTAATTATGAGGATCTTTGTTCAATACCCCCGGAGCCACGTTAAAAAGCCAAGGATAGCCGGGCGATGGTGGTGCACGCCTTTAATCCCAGCACTTGGGAGGCAGAGGCAGGAGGATTTCTGAGTTCGAGGCCAGCCTGGTCTACAGAGTGAGTTCCAGGACAGCCAGAGCTACACAGAGAAACCCTGTCTCGAAAAAAACAAAAAAACAAAAAAACAAAACAAAACAAAAAAGCCAGGGATGGTGGTATGTGTCTATAGTCCCAGAGCTGGAAAGGCAAAGATAGGACAATCCCTGCTGCTCATTGGCCAGTCAGGCTAACTGAATCACGAGCTCCAGGTTCAATCCTATCTCAAAAAATTAGGTGGAGAGTAACTTAAGGAAGTCACCAGGTGTTCACCTCTGTCTTCTACAAGCATTTAGTCACATGCATACCTGCATACACACATGCACACATCCACACACACACTAGTATATATGCACATGAAAATTTCTAGAAAATTTCTGTCTCCTCTGAGGTCTCTCCCATCAGTATGGGAGCCCTCAATTTCCCCCTAGACTAGAGTTTACCTAAACCATCTTCCTCATCAGTGGAAGGTGTGTTCTGAGGCAGGAGCTTGCTGTCTCCTGCACCCTGGTGGCCTTCCAATGGTCTAGCCTGAGGCCCCTTTCCCAGAGCCAGCCTTTCTCTAGCAGGGCAGGTTTGGCGATAAGGATGGAGGGATCCAGTCCTCAATGCCCCAACCTTCCATCTTGAGGCCCACAGACTAACAGGAAACTGTAAAAAACAGGTTGCAACACCCAGAGAAGCAGCTTTATTCTCAGCTAATGGCGGCACTTAGCAAAGCAGTTTTAGGCCTAATAAAACTTTTTTATTATTTCAGTCTTGGCTGAGAGAGGCAGGAAAGGAGACAAGCTCAAACATCAGGGGAGCAGAGGGAGGAGTAATTAATAAGATTCATAATGGAAGCTTCCTGAGAGAGGTCAGGGATGATACGCTGGGGCGCACACCTGGCCTTTTATTAACGATGAGGTGGCAGGGAGGCAGAGGAGCTGAGGGTTCTGAGAGGAGACATGCAAGCAGCAAATGGTGCTTCTCAGCCTCTGAGCCTTAGTTTTCCCCTTTGTATAATGAGGGGGATGTTTAGGCTAGGGGCATGACTCGGGGTAGAGGACTTGCCTAGCAGGCACAAGGCCCAGTTTGCTCCCCAGTACTATAATAATATAGATAATAAACAAACAGAGTGAAATCAAATGATCTCTCAAGTCCTGGGACTCAGCCAGTCCACCTTTGTGCCATCTGCCTGTATTTCCTGCCCTTTCCTCTTCTTCCATTCAGAGAGACTGTACATAACCCTAATCACACTGTTGTAAATGCCTCTCACAAATACAAGGTGTGGTGGTGGTGGTGGTGTGTGTGTGTGTGAGATGTACCAAGGTGATTACTGTCTCAATTTCACAGATGGGGAAACTGAGGCCCAGGCAGGCCAGATCACCTCCGCATCAGTTATAGCTCTGAACAGTTCAAAGTCACACATGCGGAGCAGATGCCAAGCTGGCCTGGTCTGCCTCCAAGTCCTGAGATCGCCCTTGTATCGGATGCTGTTTCTCAGAACAGTAGGGAAAGAGCCAAGCTTACTAATCTAATCACCTGGCTCTTGCTGGCACATGTCCCGAGTGGCACCTGGATCCAGAAAGGAAAGAACAGGAGAGCCAGGCAGGCTGGCTTTAACTCTTTGAAACCTGTAGGCTGAACAACCTACCTAAGGCACATACCCCTGCTGGCAAGGCAGGGGCAGTAGCCCTCCACCCCCGGGAGGGGGTGTGTGTGCTTATCAGCAGCACTGACAGGAACAGGTCACTCCTGGGAGCTTGTTGGAGAAGCAAAGTTGCCAGGCTAGGGCCCAGCCCATCTCAGACCTACAGAGCTCAACTGAATGACGACTGGTCCACTCTACACAAGTAAGAAGATTAATTACCCTGTGGTGTCATTTTAAAGAATCAGATTTGCCACTCCACTGATATTATCTCCCTGGAGAAGATGAGAATGGGGAGAGGTATTTGTCCCACAGGGAGAAGGTTAACAAGGACAAGTGTCTCCAAGAAGGGACACAGGGATGGCAGCTTCAGGAACAGGGGAGTGCCTCCTGGTCTCTCCTCCCCTCGCCCAGTGAATGTCTTCTGATCCAGGGACCAAGAAAGAGAAAGGACTTCCAGTGTCTGTGATGTGCCTCTGTCCTCATTTCTCTTCTCACAGAGGAAAGGCAGTCTAGCTTTTCCCATTCTACAGTCGGGAAGTAACCCTAGCCTTGTTCTTTGTGAAACTACAGCATCCAGGAAGCGGGCATTGCCCCCAAAGCCTGGTGCTGTTAGCTGAGACATCCGCAGAGACCTCTGGGCTGGGCCAGGTGGAGGCAGGGGCAGTGGCTTTGGGTGGGGATGGGGGAAGCGAAGGGGATGGCTGAAAGTTAGCAAGGCTAAGGCGAGCAGGAGGTGAATAAATGGCAAAGCTAGTGACTCAGCAATCCAGAGAGCAGCTGCGACAACCGGGAGGGGTTTCCTAGGTGAGGTGCAGGTTACAGATGGGTCACTAAGGCTGGCATACATCAGTGTGTGTGTGTGTGTGTGTGTGTGTGTGTGTGTGTGTGTGTGTGTGTGTGTGTGTTGGGGGGGGGTGACTGCAGAAAACAAGACACTTCAAAGTGGCTCTTTATCAGGACTCCAAACCATTCCAGATGTTTCTCTGATGCATTCAGTCCCTTTCCTCTCCATACACACTAATTATCTCTTAATGACACTCATTAATGCAAATTCAGCAGGAAGTGTACTTCACAGAGAAGTGTGCCCTCATGTTCCAGGTGGGGCCCTCCAAGCCCTATGAGCAGGGGGTTGCTCTGTAGCGGGAGTGGGGAAAAGGGTCCAGGCCAGGGACTGATTATGTGGGCAGAGGCAGCAGCTCCTAGTGGAAAGTCTGAAGCTGGCAGGTAGAGAGGAGTCAAGGTCTTTCTAGAATGTTCTATTCTTTTGGACCACTTATGTCACATCTCTGATCATTTCCAAACCTGAAATCTCTTCTAGACTTAAGTTCCAGGACACAGAAACACCGTGGATGGCTGTGTTAGTTGTGTACCCATCAAGGTACCTGGCCAAAGGGAAAACCAGAACTGAAACCTAGCAGGACTTTAGCTTGACACCGGACACCCTAGCAGAGGGACCTGTCCGCACAGAGGGCCACTTTCTACAGGCTTCATAATGGGGTCCTTTTAGGCTAGTGGAGACCCCATCTGAGATTGTATCTTTGTTCACGTTTGGTTTGGGGTGTCAGTATGTCCATGGAAACAAGCCAGACTCCACGAAGAGCTGCGTGGGATGGAGAGCACTTCTCTGAGAGGAGCAGGATGGCTATTCCTGTTTCTTCAGAGGTGGGCTGACCCTGGGATATACGGAGCAGGTAACAACTATGTCTTCAGTTTTTCCTGTGGGTCCACATGCTTCTCTGTCCTTACTGTTTTAAGCCTGAGCACACATAGAGATGGGGGTGAGGGGTTGGGGGTGGGAGTGGTTAAGCTCTCTTTGAGCAGGACTCAAAGTGAAGGAGCTCACACAACCTTTTGCTTCTGTTTCCCTCCAGCACGAAGCAAGGAGCTCCTGTGGGCCTCCCTTTTCCAGTCTGTAGAGAGGGACTCCTCCCCCATCTCTGCGGGCTCTGCAATAAGGTGTCTGCGATGCTAACCTGTCTGCACCCTTCTTTGCTTCCTGGCTCCTGGCACTTTGCTGGTGGCTGTTGTCATTCCTGAGCTGCACCTGTTAACTCCAGACCCTTTCTGCAGCTGCCCTCCCATGGCATCTTCTCAGGCAGACAGCGGCCATGTTGGATGAGGTGTTTCAGGATGACCTCATCTTAATCGAACTAATTGTGTCTACAAAGACCCTACTTCTGGGGGCTGCGGAGATGGCTCAGTGGAGAAAGTGCTTTCTCTGCAAGAATGAGGACCTGAATTATGGTTCCCAGCACTTGTGTGCAAAGCCTGATGCAGGGCCACACACTGTAATCTCAAATGAGATGAATTCCACCGGCCGCTGGTCTTGCCAGTGATCCAGCTCCAGGTGCATTGAGAGACCCTAACTCAAAAACCAAGCATGGAGGGACAGATGAGATAGCTCAGTGGGTTAAAGCCCTTGCCAACAAGGCTTGTCATCTGAGTTCAGCTCCCAGGACACACATGGTGGAGGGAGAGGATAGATTAATGCAAGTTGTCCTCTGACCTCTGCAGGCATGATATTGGGATGCATGTACACTGTGCCCCATAAAATAAATAAATGCAATATAGAAAAAAGCAAACATGATAAAATGCAGCTGAGGAGTCTAGCTGATGTAGACCTCTGCCACTGAACACACACACACACACACAGAATTCATGTCCAAATAAAATCATAATGGGAGAGGTGGAGCTAAGAATTCCTTCCCTTTCTCCTTCCCTCCTTCTCTCTCTCCCTCCTTCCCCTCCATTTCTTCCTTCCTTTGTTCCTTTATTTATCTGAGGCAAGGCTCATGTAACCCAGGAGGATCCTAGACTTTGGCTCCTCTTGCCTTCACCTCTCCAGGTGCTGGGATTATGTGCCCTGCACCAGGGCTTTGTCCATGCAAGGCAGACTCTACCTCCTGAGTCACATCCCCGGTTCTCCAGCCTATCTTTTCTGAGGGACACAGTTCAGCCTGGAGGGGGCTGTCCCACACTGAGGGTCATCCCCACCCTTCCCTGACAGCTGACAGGAGACCAAAAGAAAAAGAGACCTCAGAGACCTGCCACAGTGTGTGTGAGTCCCCTCCGGGGCTCACATGACAAACTCACCCAATGGCATGTTTCTGGGTGTATATGCTTGCTTTGAAGTCATGCAGGGCTTCACTGGAAATATCAAATGAGGTTTTCAGAAAGGAAGGAAGAAAGAAAGGAAGGGAGAGAGAGAGAGAAAGAAAGAAAGAAGGAAAGAAAGAAAGTCAAAGAAAGAGGTGAAGAACGTGCAGCTCACAGACCTCAGCTTTGGGTAGTTTAACCAAACTTTTTCTGGAGCTTTCTTTGTGTCTCTACAGGCTGGGAGAGCTTTGAGGCTGGGCCTGGGTCCCCTTCCCTCTGATTTCAGGAGGTGCCTGCAAACAGTAGGTGGTCAACCCAATCACATCAAACTGTCCCTTTGTCTCTAAGCAGTGAGGTCACTGAGCCTCAGGGCTGTGGGGGCCGCTGCCCAGTGGCTGAATCAGATGCAGACAAGAGGGACACTGCCAGGCCAGCTGGGATGTCCAGGGTATCCTGGGGCAGGACAGCTCTAAACCAGCCCCATCTGCTATCCTGGCAGGGCTTCTGAGGGACATCTGGACCAGGCCACACTGGTGCCAGAGGACATGCAGTCCAGCGGCTCTTAGCCAGTGTGTTTGCACAGCTAACATAATTATGCCCTCGGGATGTTGACACAAAAGAAGCCATGTTGAAGAAGGCCTTATCAGCTTCCCAGAGAGTCCCAGATTACTGTACCGGAAAGGTTGTCTCTCACAGGCAACTCGGGGAGCATTCGTTCAGGAAGGCTAGCTGCGGGTCTGGTCTTGCTGATAAACCAGACCACAGGGGGTGTTTTAGGGGCCAGGAGCAGGCACCAGGAACCTCTAATGATCCTATAAGGCTCAGTCATTTATTCACTCAACAAACACATCCTGACCAGTCAACTGAGCCCCAGGGATGCAAGGACAACAAAGGCCCCAGCATTAGCCTCAGTTGTGAAGGGAGGTTTACTGAAATGCTGGGACATTTATAGATAAACCACTCCGAAGTGGGGGGTGGGGTGAGAGAGTGGGGCGAGGGGTGAGGGAGGGGGCGGGGGTGAGGGAGGGATGGAGATGAGACAGGAGCAGCCAGAGGCTGACATTTGAATCTGGGATTCAGTGTATTAGTTTGTGTTTGCACACATGTACAGACCATATGCCACAGAAAGGTGCTTTGGCCAATGACAAATTGTATATGTGACGGTGATCCTATGAGATTATACTGCCGAGTGACATCGCGGCCACTTCAGTTGGTCTTCCCTAATCACTCAATAACATAGTTCTTGGTCTATATCTCCACCATTAAGTAAAGCATGGTGGTATTTGAAATGTTCTTCAATGAGCATTTTGAGAAATAAACAAAATACAGCTGTGGGATGCTGTGGGGACTGGGGTAGAAGAGAAGGTTTGCAGGGGCTTCCTGAGTCGGCTGCAACATGGGGGCTCCTCTGTGAAAGGAGAGAAACCTTCCATTGCTGGGAGCTTATACCAAGCACCGGACGACACCTCACAGCAAGGTGCTTCGGGAGGAAGATGGTTTATTTCCATGGTCACTGGGACCTATGCTCAAACCTTAGCCCAAGGTCTGATTCATGCACACTGGATAGAACACTGCTGGGTTTTCTGGAAGATAATGGCTAAGCAGGGGTAACACAACAGGCCCAGCAGTGACACGTCCATCCATCTCTCCACCTTCTATCCTCCCACCTATTCATCCACACAGCACTGGAGTCCAGAGGCTTTGCCCTCTGGGCTCTTAGGTCTGCCAAGGCAGGAGAGAGGTCTCTTATGTCTCCTCCTGCACGTGCCTGTGCCTATAGCAGGTTTCAGTTGACAACAGGACACATGCCTCAGGTCCTGAATCACCAAAGTAGGGAGCTTTCTGGCACACTTAAGGCACTTTCCAAGCAAATATCTGTACCTGGGCAGTGGTGGCACACACCTTTAGTCCCAGTGTTTGGAAGGAGAGGGAAAGGCAGAGGCAGAGAGTAGGGGGAAAGGGGGAGGGGAAGGGCAGGAGGTAGGGGGCAGAGAGGCAGGGAGGCCCAGGGGCAGAGGGGCAGAGGCAGAGAGGTAGAGGCAGAAGAGCAAAGGGGCAGAGGGGCAGAAGGGCAGAGTCAGGTAGAGCTCTGAATTTGAGGGCCAGCCTGGTCTAAAGAACAAGTTCTAAGACATCCAGAACTACACAGAGAAACCCTGTCTCAAGAAAAAAAAAAAAGAAAGAAAGAAAGAAAGAAAGAAAAAGAAAGGAAGAGAGAGAGAAAGAAAGAAAGAAGCTTGTAACCTTCCTATCCTAGACCTGAACAATGGCTGTCTCTGGCTTAGGGCTCTTTGCTCAGCCTCAGGGTGACCATGTGAGAAGAGATGATAGCTACTCAATTGTCCAAGTGTATCATCATGTCTATGGCCTTTGTTCTGGCCAGTGGGCTGTAGGCAGGAGCCATATATCATCTCCAAGGGAACATGAAACAGAGGGGCTGACTCTAGCAGCACTAATGTAGCCCAGGCTGGCCTCAAATTCATGATGTAGTTGAGGATGACCTCGCACTTCTGGTCCCCGTGTACCACCATGGCTGGTTTATGTGGTAACTGGGGATGAAACCCAGGACCGTGTGCATGCCAGGCAAGTGCTCTACCAACTGAGCTACACTCCCAGTCCTGCCTTCCTTGTCCTTAACAATGGCGCTGCTTTGGGTAGACAGGGTGGTTTACAAGATGCAAAGCACTTATGTATATATCAGGTACTTAGAAGGTGTTGGGGAGTTGGTTACAGTGAGGTGGAGAGAAAAGGGCATTTGTTCCCAAGAGTGAGAAGTGAGTCTGAATTTGAGCTCCACCGTTTCCTAGACTGGGACCTTGAGCCAGCTCAAGGGCATTTCTAAGCTGCTGCTTCAGCTATTTGTCTTCTCTGAGGCTCAGTTTCCTCATCCCGAAGATGCGGCTGACTCTCCTCCTCCTCCTGGGCTGGATTTAAAGGTCTGAGTACACATAAGCCTGCACATCAACCCTACCCACTCCACTTCTGTCTTATGACCATGAATTGCCTGCTCCATTCATGGTATCCAGAATAGACTCCTCACTCGGTTATTTTCATAGCCTTTCCATTTCAAGCCCCTTTCCATGGCTCATAAGCTGTTTGGAAAGCTAAGAAGCAAAGGGCTGACAGCAGGCAGGGAGCCTGGGTGAGCCTGAGAGACAGCCAGGCTGCCCAAATGGCAGGCATCCTGGGCCTGCAGGCTGAGGCCTCTGTTTGGCTTAAACAACCTTCCACTAGGCCAGCACTGAGGTCTGAAGTAGACAGTGCCACATGAGCCTGGGAGGATGCTGAGGGACCTGACTCATGCCACAGGCCCTAGGAAGAGCACCCCTCCTTCACCTGCCCATGTAGAGCCGCAGGGAGCCCGCAGAGAGGACCAAGGCCGAACCTATGGCTCCCAATCATGCAGTACTGTATGATGTCCCCAAGGGAGACTGAGAGGTGCCTGTCTCTGAGAGGTTCAATGACCTGCATGGAAGAAGCATCTTCTCTCTCCAGTAGCAATTCTTAACCTATAGGTTGTGAGCCTTTTGCAAGGGCAAATGTAGGATATCAGATATTTACATTACAATTCATAACAGTAGCAAAATTACAGCTCTAAAGTAGCAACAAAATAACTCTATGGTTGGGGAACATGAGGGACTGTATTAAAGGATCCCAGCATTAGAGAGGTTGAGAACCACTGTGGTACAGCCTAAAGGTTCTACTGGATCAGGCAGTCTTGCATTCATGGGCCTGGCTCAGTTAAGTCAGATGATCAAAGGAATACAGCACGCACCAACGCTGTGATCTTCTGACACCCAGTACTGTGCTGGGGACCCAGCAGGTGGTGAACAGGGGGGAGAAGGCTTGGCCTCTGAGAAACCTGGATGACAAGCAAGCGTCAATAGGAAAATCATGAGCTCTAGGCAGAACCAGACTCAGCAGATAAAATCCCAACTACCAGGTCGGTAACATGACTCAATTGGAAAAACACTTGCCTTACAAACGAGTCTAATCCCCAGAGCTTACACACATACACACACATACACACACACACACACACACACACACATACACACACACTCACATATGCACACACACACATACATACACATACTCACACATGCACATACACACTCACATACGCACACACGTGTGCACACACACATATACACACAAACACACACACACACACACACGCCAGGCATATGGGCTGAGTAAGTCAATGGTAGAACACTTGCCTAGCATGCACAAAGCCCTAGGTTCAAGTCCCAGCACCACAAATTTTAAGAAGCCAGGTATGGCAGCGCATGCCTGTATCCCAATGATGTCAGGACGGCAGAAGCATCCCTGAAGCTTGCTGGCCGGCGAGTCTGGCCTGTGAGAGACCCTGCCTCAAACAAAAAGTGGAAGGTGCCTGAGGAACAATGCCAGAGGTTGTCTTCTGACCATCAGATACACATGCATACTCACAAACACCTGTACACACAAACACAGGCACACACAGATCATAATCGCCATCTTGAGTTGACCTTCTGGGCAGTGTTCTGGGCCATCCATAGTGCTAAAATCTTCTCAGGCCTCAAATTACCTTTGTTGGGAGCACTCACTTGGCACAGCCACATTATAGCTGAGGGGAATGGGGTTAAGTGATTTATGGTCCGTGATCTTGGACCCTGTCTCCTCTTTTCCTAGAAGACACCACAGGGGAAACTTAACAAATGTTTCTTCAGACAGGGGGAAGTAGACACCCAAATGGTCACCCCACCTCAGTCTACACACACTCAGAATAACTCTGGGACCTGCTGCCTTTGGAATTCAGAGGCGATCATTTCTAGGTTGTCTACAGTTTCTGGGTGGTTGCAAACCACAGGAGGTTGGAGGCGAGTAGGAGAGGATTCCCTATCATTTCCCCACTGCAGAGAAGCCCCGATTGCTGGTTCCAGCTCTGGGCCAACCTCATCCAGACAAAGGGTCAGGGTGAGGGGAGAGGTGGGAAGGAGGAAGGCTGGGGCATTTATAGCTCTAATTTACAGATGGCAATTAGCTGCATGAAAGGGCCAACCTTTCTGCCTTCTGCCTCCATCGCTGGGGGAACTATTGACATTTAGCGTCTGCGAGCTGAGTGCCCCATGAGGGAAGCTTTTTTTAAGAAAAAAAAAAATAGGGACCTGTGGATTTATCCTCCTATCCTGGACTGATTTCACCCTTCAGAAAGGGGAAGATGACTATCCTGGAAGAGGTCTGTGAACTTTCTGGAAAACTGTGTGCTGGTACCTGAGAATCATCTCACATTGTTCCCAGAGGCAGCTGGATCACTCATTCATAACATTCCCCGTCTAGTTTCACCTCCATCACAGGCAGGAAGAGCTTGCAGGTAGGGCCTGACCATGTACACTGTAATCACAGCACTTGGGAGCCTGAGGCAGGGGGATCAAAACGAGTTCTAGAAGATGCCTGAGTGGAAGCCTCATGTGCTGCATTTGCTAAGGGAGCTATGGAGCTTCTGGCTTAGGTTCTGGGTTCGGGACCCCAGAGAAAAGCCCACAGACAATAACCCCAAGTTCTGTGCCACGTGGCACTTTCACTCTGATGGAGAATTGCCACCTGCATTCCCTGCTGGGAACACGTTAACCTGATGAATTATTATTAAATTGCTCTTCAGTTGCAGATGACAAAACCATGCAGAGAATGAGTACAGGGAAGATCAACCAGGAGCTGAGAAAGGCAAGAAGACGGCTAGGTCCTTGGAGGACTCTGAATCTTCCAGGCCAGATGAGTCCCTTCCATCTAAAGAGAGTTATGAACTGGCAATATGGCTCAGCAGGCAGGGGACTTTGGAACAAGCTTGATAATTTGATATCATTTTCCAGGACCCATACTACCGAAGAGAGGCCTAATCTTGGACAAGTTCTCTGACCTCTACAAGTATCCTATGGCATCCATGCCAGCATACATACATGCCACATAAATACACAGAATCATACATACATGCTACACTCACATGCAGAATAAATAAATAGCACTGAGCATGGTGACACATGTCTTTGTTCCAGGCTCACAGGAGACAGAGTCAGGTAAATCTCTGTGAATCTGAGGCCAGCCTAGTTTACATAGCAAGACCCTATCTAGTTAGACAGGTAGACAGATAGACAGACAGACAGACAGACAGACAGACAGACAGACAGACAGACAGTCAGACAAACAGACAGAGGCTGGGATAGGAAGCATGACAGGAGCAAAGACCTCAGATTTATGGGAGTTGACTGTGAGGTCTGCCATCTAGACACAGGCTCATGACTCCCCCCTCTTATGCTCACTGAAAAGCTGAGAGGAAATGTAAAGAGGGAGTCAGGCTGTGCAGATGTGGAGGAGTGGGTGTGCAAGGATGGAGTCTGAGGTAGGCTCTCTGACTGTCTGTAACTTGTGCTTTCATAGATGACCAGAACTTAAGACTCAGGGAGAAGAAACATCCAAAAGGCCATCACAGGCCATCTCAGGAGTTATCTAAGGCTCTCTCTGGCACCTGCCCACCCAGTCACTCATTTGGACTCTGGGAGTACAAGTTGGGCTGTCTAGTGGAACTTCTCACATTTATAATAGATTTATAAGGCCGTGTGGACATGTTTGCTTTTTTTTTTTTCCAGTTCCTCATAAGTGATGCCATTATGGCAGCCATAACTCTTATTTACTCCATCAGCAGGCTGCTGGCATCGGCACAGAAATAGATTTGGAGAATTTATCTCATACACACATCGTGAGGAGGTGACAAAGACGCACAGGTGAGATTTATGTGGGCGGGGGGCCAGCATCCATCACCCCTACTTCCGCATTAAGGGCCGCTCCTCCAAGAGAGGCATTACCCTTCTTAATCAGAGCAAAGTAATTGTTTAAACTTCCTCCCTGCGACAACCCATCACTCCTCATCGCTCTCCAGATGGGGCTATGCAGCAGGCTTTGGGAGAACCACAAGATCAGTGGTAAATTATGACCATGAGATGGTGCAGGGCAATGCTTTGGTCCTTGTAACAGCACCCAGTCACAGGTGTGGGGCCAAGCCACAGGGCCCTGCAGAACAATGCCTGAAGGTTTGCAAACATGTCTGATTGATTTATGCACTGAAAGTGCACCAAGGCTCACAGCCTCAGATATACTAGCCTGGTTCCTGATCTCCAATCCTGGCTGCACAGTTTTTCCTGTTCAAAAACACCTTTCCTCCCTCTTATCTATCCAAGGCCTGTTATATTATGTAAGCCCTGCTTAAATCCTGCCTTACTCTGACCCTCTAATAGTAGAAAGGATTTTGTGGATGAAGAGGACAAGGTACCAAGCCCTGACTCTGTCACTCCTGCCAGGGACTTCCAGAGCTTCCTGCTCTGAAGTTCACACGGCATCAGGGCAGCTCTCCGCAGGCTTCCAGTCTTCAAACAGTAAGCCCCCTTTGAGCCTTTCTAACTCTGGCTACATTGGAGAATCCTCCAGGAAGCTTATGAAAATATTACCAAAGCTTAGCTCCACTCCCGGCCCAATCAATTAGCATTGAATAGGGGCTGGTTGTAATGTTTAATGCCCAGGGGTTGGGAGATCAATTTAGGCTCTACATGACCTGGTTTATAACGTGTGCAAAACATGCTCAATGGATTAGATGGCTATATTGGTAGATGAAGAGACAGGCAGACAGGTGCATGGATAGAAAG
Source organism: Mastomys coucha (assembly GCF_008632895.1). Taxonomy (NCBI): domain Eukaryota; kingdom Metazoa; phylum Chordata; class Mammalia; order Rodentia; family Muridae; genus Mastomys; species Mastomys coucha. The sequence goes on along the minus strand of NW_022196906.1, from coordinate 59,043,887 downwards.
ATGGAAGGATGGGTAGATGGGTATATAAATGGGTAGATGGGTGGGCAGATGAGTAGACTGGTGGAAGAATTGGTAGATGGGTAAATGTGTGGGGCTATATTAGTTACTTTGCTGTTGCTATGATAAAATACCATGATGCAGGCAGTTTATACAACAGTGGTTCTTAACCTTCCTAATGCTGTGACCCTTTAAAATAGTTCCTTATGTTGTGGTGACTCCCAAACACAAGATTTATTTTTCCTTGTTACTTTATAACTGTAATTTTGTTACTGTTTTTTTGGTTGATTTTGTTTTTTTTTTTTTTTTTTTTTTTTTGAGGCAGAGTTTCTCTGTGTAATTGCCCTAACTGTCCTGGACTTTGCTTTGTAGATCAGGCTGGCCTTGAACTCACAGAGATCCTCTGTCTACTGAGTGCATGGGATTGAAGGCATGCACTACCATTGCCCAGCCTGTTTTGAATCGTAATGTAAATATCGAATATGCAGGATATCTGCTCTGTGACCCCTGTGGGGGTCATGACTCACAGGTTGAGAACTACCGTCATAGGAGAAAGCGTTAACTTGGGCATCCTGTTGCAAAGGGTTAGAGTCTGTGCTGGTAGAATGGAAGCAGACGGAAGCAGGTATGGTGACTGGACAAGAAACAGAGGGCTCCCGTCATGACTGCAGGCACAAGCTGAGAGTATGCACTAGACATGGCTCTGAGTCTTTAAACTCTCAAAGCCTGCCTCCAGCAGCAAACTTCCTATATGGCCACACCTCCTAGGCCTCCTCAACCAAGTCCACCAACTGGGGACCAGGCACTGCAATGCCTGAGAGACTATGACAAACATCTCATTCAAACCTCCACAGTGGGTTAAGTGGATGGTAACCAAATGCTTTCCTGTAACCACTGGGGAATCTTGTCCTCTCATCCAGTCCAGGAGATGCCATAGGACAAGGAGTCCACATGTCTTCTGCTTCTCCCCAGTGCTTACCATGGAAACGGACAACAGTGCTCGAGGGTGTACCAATATTCTTGCATGCTAAACCACGATAGTGGGAGAAGGGGCACTCGATAAGGCATCTTCTAATCAACCTGCCTTAGGTTTCTTCCAGTGTTAGTAGCAGCGATAGCATGGTGGGGTCAAGTGGCTCAGGTAAACTTTAAAGTATGGTAGACATGGAAGAATGGTTTGCACTTGTTAGGTAATTTCCTGTCAACAGCACTGTCCCCAACCTCCCTTGTACTGCTGCCATTGAAAGGCCATCTTGGGCTGGCGAGATGGCTCAGCGGGTAAGAGCACTGACTGCTCTTCCGAAGGTCCTGAGTTCGGATCCCAGCAACCACATGGTGGCTCACAACCACCCACAATGAGATCGGACGCCCTCTTCTGGTGCATCTGACGACAGCTGCAGAAAATTACGCCAGAGCGAGAGGGGCCGAAGCGAGCCTGAGCAGAGGTCCTGAGATCAACAGCAACCACACACATGATCGAACACAGTCATCTGTACAGCTACAGTGTACTCATACACATAAAAATGAAGTAAAATAATTCTTTAAAAAAAAAAAAAAAAAGAAAGGCCATCTTAGTCTTAAGAGCAGAGGGCCTGAGATGCCCACTTTGGATATTCTTCAACACTGGCACGCCCCATCCCTGGTCCTTACCGAGACACCCCTCCCTGGCCCCTGGCTCTCCCAGAGGCCTTGACGTTCTCATGTTGGTTACCCTCTTGGCCACATCTCCTGTACTGCATCTCCTAGCAGCTGTCTTAGCAGGCTTAGCTGTGTTCTGTCTCCTGTGGCTCACTTGAGGGCTGACTGATTCATTAGCTACCAACCAGTGCCCCTGCACCACTGTTAGCCCAATCAGGCCTAGGCTCATCCTTCTCTGCAGCTTCCCATGTGGTCTCAGGGCCTCATGGCTGCTCAAGTTCTCGGTTTATGGTTCCCTGAAGCTTCTGTGAGTCTCCATAAGGCTGGTCCTCACAGGTGCCCTTGGCTTTGGCTCCCCATCCTTACCTGCTCCAGACCACCACTCCCCTCTGCAAGTTTTCCAACTTTTCAACAGGGTAGGAGCCTTTCCCTGCCTTCAGGTACCAGCACTCATAGGAAAACATCCCTCCCCCACGCCAGCCTCCTCACAGTCAAGTTCAGCTACTCACTTGGTAAAAATCATCCAGGCCGAACTAGAGGAAGTGTCCTCCACTGTCTCAAGGTAGAATGGGGTGACCTTGAGAATGTGGAAAGGACAACTACTCATTCTCCAAGTCAGCTGTTAGTGGTCTCAGTCTGAAAAAGTACACGGAAGGTCATCCGTGTCACATTTTCTGTGCTGTGGAGGGGTGAGGTCCTAAGGAGCAAGTGCCTCTGGAGATCTGAAGCAGTCCTTAAATGTGGGTATACCCAGGATTCCTGGGGTGATGAATGTTAGGTACAGAAAGGGAGGGAGGGAGGGAGACATGACAGAGTCTAGAGAAAAGTGAATATAAAAGGAAAAGTGAATAGTCTGGTGTTTGAAGTTTGCTTGTTTGTTGTCTCTAGATTATTGAGATAGGGTATCACTTAGCCTAGGCTGGCCTTGAGTTTGCTATGTGGCAAAGGATGACCTTGAACTTCTGACTTTCATGCCTCCCTCTCTTCAGTGTTGGGATCACAGATGTGTACCACCACACCCAGTTTATCCAGGGCTAGGGATGAAACCCAGGGCTTCATGCATGTTAGGCAAACTCTCTACCCACTGAACTACATCCCTAGCCAGGGAATAAATAGCTCTTGACTTTATAAAAGTGAATGTTTTCTAGAAGCAAGGAAGGAAAGGATGAGATATCTCCAGCATAGACACAGTATCTAGAAAAGCTGTAGACATGGACGTCAGAGCTGGGGAGCTGGGCCACCATCCTGTGGTAGCTAACCATACAAAGAAGAGTAAAGTTCACTTAGTCCTGATAAAATATTCTCCAAATTCCAAAAGGAATTGCCCATTGCCCTAATGCATGGTTTATAGTCAAAGGATACCAGTTTCCCCGATAAGCGTACAGACTGCTGAATCTTCAGAGTATTTCACGAATATGATGTACAAATACCCTGGTCTACTGGCACTAAAGATTCAATAAAACGATGGAAATTCATACGCCCAGAATAAAGCTCATTTAAAGTTCATATTCTTTAGCTAATGCAGCTTTCAATTACACTCGCCCATTTTAAGCTGCAAAAGATGTAATGTTAATCAAACATTTAATTTGCAAGTGTTTTTCTTCGTAAATGTCATGTACAAGGAGAAACCCAGACGTGAGCCGAAACACAATGGCTCGAGGTGCCTCATTTGGAAGCATGTATTTGCACTGGTGTGTGAGAGTGGGTGGGAGACAGGCAACCTCCTCTGGCCCTGATACTCTGTGAGTCCTTTTCTTGTTGCAAAGCAAGGAACATTCAGAAAATGAACCAGGAGCTACTTATAATGTTTGGTAACATTCAAGTCTCAATTCAATTTTCACAGTCAAGATCCAGCCGCTGAAGCCTGTGCTGTGAGTCAAGGACCAAGTAAAAGGGAGTGATTCTTTGTTGTCCAATGACTAGTTACTAAGTGGCAATGGTGAGACCTCATGTGGCCTTTCTAGGATACAGACCAGCCTTGATAAGCTCTGGAATATTTTGTGGGAAACTTCCCTCTCTCTCCTGGAGGTGCTCACAGTACAAAAGCGGTTCAGTATCCCAGAGATGGTTCCTGGGCTGTATAACTAGAACATCGGGGCAGAGTTTTGGGGATCAAAGGGTGGTAGCTCTGACAGAATATTACCCACCCAGTGCCCCTCCCCAGGGAGAAAACACTCTAACAAGGCTCCAGGTGGTTTGTGGAGTGTGATACTATGAGACCCTTTGGTCCAGTTAGTGGACCAATACTGATCCTGGGAACCTCTGATCCCTCTCAAGGCTTGCTGCTCTGTTTTGGTGAGATGTTTCCCACAGTGCTTCAGAAAATCAGGCAGGGTAAAGGGGTGGAGAAAGGAAGCAAGGTTGACCCTTCAGAGCCTCATTTTTCCCATCTGTAAGATGGGACATCAAAATACATGCTATCTCAGGTGTTGAGAGACAGCTTGGTGAAGTGTTTATCTTGCATGAGGAATTGAGTTTGATCCCCAGAACCCATGTAACAATGCCAGGCATGGTGGCATGCACTGTAATCCCAGAGCTGAGGAGGTGGAGACAAGAGAACCCCTGGGACTTGCTATTCAACCAGTTGGGCCTAACTGGTGACCTTTAGGCAATAAGAAACTCTATGGCAAAAGAGGTAGACAGTATTCCTGAGGATGACACAAAGTTATCTGCTAGCCTACACACACATTCTTGCATGTATATACACACATTCATGCATGCACACACACACACTCATGTACATGTATATACACATATACTTACATGCACATTCACAGATGCCTGCATACTCACAAGCACACACAAATGCATTCAAAGTACATGCTATACCTTTTATAAAAAGGTAATATAAACACAAAGCCCTGCACTGTGCCTTACATATTCCAGGTTACTCAGTATATGTTAGTCCCTGTCCACATGAACCAAACACACTCACAAGCACAGTCATGCAAGAGAGAACTGGCCTGGCCTTGCATCATAATCTTAATCTTCCAACCCTTGGGTCAGGCAAAGAGTTCTCAGTCCTCTAAGAAGAAAGGAGCCCCCTGCCCAAGGGAACGCAAGGCTGCAGGTGCCAGTAATGCAGAAGGCATATGGTAACCTGCCAACAGAGAAGGGATGCAGAAGGCTAAAGCCCTAGGCCTGGCTCCTTTGGGGGCTGGCCATGTGACTTTGGGTCTCAGTTTCCCCATTTGTAACATGGAGGGAGTGAAATCTATCCTGTCCCTCTTCTCTCTTGGTCCTGTCATTTCTGACTCTGCACTGGGATGCCAGGAACAGCACTCCCCCCTAGCCGCTTGTAGACTCTCCTCGCTGGGAAATTAATTCAGTCTTCAGTGTTGCAGTCTATAAATTACTGGCCAATCTGTTTCAGGAATATTAAGGGAACATTTATAAATTGTCCCTTGCATTCAATGCTGCAAAATAAAGGTTCTAGGGACCCAGAGGTTCATCATAAAGCCACTGCAAAGATTCACCTTCTCCAGCCTTCCCAGCATTTCAGGGGCTGACTCTCCCCTCTGGTTCCCCAAGTCTTCTGCTCCTGAGAGTCCATGTCCCCATAATCCAAGGCAGAGGCGCTGGCAAAGCTATGAGAGGAGAGGGTGAGGGTGGTAGGTGACTGGAGCCAGCAAGTCTCCTTGGCCAGCTCTCCTGGAGCAGAGGGCAGCCTGGCTGGCTCTGAGACCCTTAAGGAAAGGCTAGGGAAGTTAAACTGTCTCTTGCAGTAATTGATTTTGACAGCATAACAGGTTATTTTGCCTCTGTTTTGCAAGTTATTTGAGAATTCATCAGTAGGAAAAGTCCTGGAGGACAGCTTCTAATCACCTGTAAACTTGAAGAAAGCCTAGTGAAACCTCTCGGATACAGACAGGTGACTACAAATGTGCCCACTCTGTCTTCTCTGTCAAGGACACTCTTTGTCCAGAGGTAGTATAGATGAAGGCCACCACCAAGGCCACAATGGCAGAGGAATCCTGCTAATTGTAGATACTGCTGTTTTATGATAAAAACAGCTTCCCCTTGCTTTCAGATAAGCGGGCATTCTCTTAGTGATAACTGTCAATGACCTTCTGGCTCATTGACCCACAGTCATAGAAACAAGAAGATAAAAAAACTTATGCAGCAAGATGGGGCCCATCAACACTTCATCATGAGGCACCCTGCCCATCCCTGAGGACCCCCATATGTGCTAATAGTTGCTGGGAGGGAAAGAAACTTGTCAGTGATGTAGCTTCTGGCAAGGTGCCCAGGGTAACAAACGTCTCTTATTCTCCTGTAAGCAACACCAATGAGCTCACTGTTCGTATACACACACATGGGAGGACCAGTGGGGAAGAAGAAGAGGATCTGTAGGAGTGGGAGGGGGACAAGAGAAGATAACGGGGTGAACGTGATCAAAATGCATGGTACACATGCATGTAAACTGACTCCGTTTCCCCAGACCCTAAAAGGTAGAAGAGACAAATAGCTGTTTATGGTTTCCGTCAGTACGCCAAAGCTCATGGTGGCCTCCAGGCTCTTCCAGTATCACAAGTACCTGTGTACACTTCAAAGTCCATGCTAGCATCCTAGCTCTTCCCATGGTACACTCCCTCCAGCTCATGTCCCCACCTCCATTCTCCTATAACCCTGCTATTCTCAATATGTCTGCCCTCTGGCTTTCTGTCTGCTCTCCCACTCTCTTCCTGTGTCTGTCTCCTGTCTCTCTGCTCAGCCTCTCTCTCTCTGTCCTGCTCCCCCTTTCTCTATGTTCCTCTTTCTCTGCTTCCTCATGGTCATGTTCGGTCTACTTCTTTCTCCCTCTGTTCTGGCCTCACCTCCAAATGCCTCTCTCATATGTATAATAAAAACCTTCCCCTTTACCATGTCACATCATCAGTTTATACAAAGACGTCATAATGAAATCCATTATGCATAATTAATATACACTAATTTACAAGTTTTAAAATATACTTGCACCGAGCCAGTTCTTGAGTAGAATTAATAACCAAATGAACCCCTTCTAGCGGGGTCTTCCCAACACTATATTACAACAGCTTATCAGGAAGCTGTTTTAATGCAGGGCCATAAACAGCATATCAGGTGACAGCTTTATTTCCCAGGAGTTAAATATTAATTGCCACACAAAAGGAATATAAAAGTGACACAGGGAACAAATCCCCCGGCTTCCTGCACAGTGGAAAGAATTCTTTAATATGTGTATCTTCGCAATCTGCCGCACACTGAGGCTTAATTAAAACATGTGTTCACCCTACCCCATTTCTCCCTTCTCGGTGGCTTCAGTGCTACAACCTTCCAAATGGAAGCAGGGACCACATTCCCACAGATGAGCTGGCTCTCAAGAAAGCATTATATCTCTGCACCATAGCAGAGGCCCTGTCATAAATGGGTAATATCAGGATCTAGGCTCTTTGGGAAGGCAAATGCAACTTTACCTAAGAGCCTTAAGCTGTTTTAACTAGCACTTCAATCAAGACAGCAAGTTTGAAATGTGGCACTAAACACACTTCTCTGAGAAGCTGTTTTCCTTCCACCCCAGAACTAATAAATCTGAAAGGCCTACTTAGGCTAAGACAAGCCTGGAGCTGACAAGGCAGTTTCAGGAGATGGGGGATGGGGAGCATCCCTCTGAAGGGGCCAGGGCTGTGGGTCAGGCTCCTGAGCTCCCCAGGGTAGTGAGGCAGTGACCTCTTTGAGGCTGTGGATAGCACACTTAAGCATGCCATGAGGTAAGTCCTTTGGAGCCTCCTCTCTGGGTCAAGAGGTCTCAGAAAAGAGATCAAAGTACTTCTGGGTGCCCAGATACACCCTCACTGTAGGTGGCTCTGCCCCAGTATACCCTTCACCCCATGAGTGAAGCCTCCTCTGGCTACTGGGGGGCTGTGAGCATGCCAGTTCAGAATATCATGGTCTGCGCCATGTTCCTTCAGGGCCATTTGCCTATGAGGCCTTCCTGCTATCTCAGTCCCTTCAGGACCCCCACCCCCCACCCCACCCCCAGACTCTCTGAATCATCCATCAATCACAGGCTTAAGTCCTGCCTTAGCTTGAGAATGTGGACAGGTATGTCATTACCCCTTCTCCTATACCAATAACTGATAATTATGCAACACGCTGCACACGTGCACATGCACATGCACACACACTTCTTCCCTGACTTCACTGAGAGACCATCTCAGGTCTCTTACTTTGTACAGAAGGCCAGTGAAAGGCTGCGCTACGGTAGTACAAGCGTGATGAGTCCAGGCTTGTGCTGGACCCTTCCCCTGCCACCCACCCCACTGATCTCTAGGCCAGGACTTTGCTCTTAGGCTCTGCATTGCCAGCCTCATTAGAGTCCCGCTGTCCTTCTCCAGATCCAGCATTCCTGTGGAGAAAGGTCTGCTCTGCTTAGCACTCCTTATTTTGTTAATTGGGTTTTAATACACCTAGGCCAAGGGGACAGGGGCTCATCAGCTGCCATATTTGTCCTAAACTCTTGCTGAGGACTTCCTCAGGAGAAGTGGGGAGTTTGGCTTAATGAACAACACCTGGCCCTCATTATCAGCCCACTGCTGACTCAGCAGAACACTTTACCTCTGTCCCACCCATCCCAGACTGTCCCCAACAAACCACTTGTTCTGTAGAGGTACAGCATGGGGAGAGGGGAGAGGACACAGTCAGCCACACCCATCCATTAGTCTCAGGAGAGGACCAGCAGGTTCCAGTTTCCCCACCCCCACCCCCAGAGACTCCCCTAGCACTCTCCGCCTCTGCTCTTCCTTCTAGCCCAAGCTGAGTTCCCAGGGAAGGGGCTAACATGTTGATTTATTTATCTAATTACAGTAAAACAAACAAGCTGGAAAACAGGCAAATCTGCTTCCATGTTCAAAAGGCAGCCACACTTCCCTGCCCAGGGTTCTGTAGGGAAGGAAGGATGCAGAGCTGAGGGAAAACCTGGGAAGAGACAAGTGAGGGGTACTGGAATTTGGCAACCTGACCCAAAGGCAGGGGATGAAGAGATGGTAACGGAGGATGGAGAGTAGAGCCAAGGAGATGGGGGCTGTGGACACAGTAGTGGAGACAGGGTGGGGGGCATTGAAATGGGACGAGGGATACAAAGAAAGGGCTAAGAGCCAAAGGGTCAGATGAATGGGGACAAAGTGGTCACAGAAGGCAGGAAGGTGAAAGACAGAAAGACAGAGACACGAGACAAATGCTACCCAAGAAAGTGGCAGAAGAGATGGACGCCACAGCATGTCAGGGAAAGATGGTCACGTGCTGGTGTAGTTTAGACATAACTGTCACCGTTTGAATGCCTGGTCTCCAGCTGGTGGTGCTTGGGAAAGGGGCTCAGTTGGAGGGAGTGGGTCACCTAGAGGCTTCATAAGCTAGCATCATTTCCTGCTCTCACTCTGCTCCTGCTGGACTGAGGTGTGAACAGGCAGCTGTCCTACAGCCTGCTGGGACAGAGGCACAGCTGCCCTACACTGTGCCTCCCCAGCCACGATGACTGTATCCCTGTAAACTGCGAGCCAAAACGTCCACCCCTCAGCTGCTTCTTGTCAGGTCATCGGTCACAACAACAAAGGAACTCACACACATCCAAACCCTCCTCCAGTCATGGCGGAGGCCCAGGGATTCATGAGAGAACCAGGCAGGCAGAATCTTTACCCTGCTGGAGCTTCTCTTTCAGTAGCGGAGACAGAATAAATGTGACAAATGAGTACATCTTATGTCATGGTAAAAGGTGTCGTGTGCTTTTATAAAACAGGATGGGGCATGAGGACAGGAAATCTGGGGGCTGAGGACAGGAGCAAGGCTGCAACTTTCCAATATTTCAGGCAGGCACACCAAACCCTTTGACACTATGACACAATGTTGTCATCTAACATGTTCACACCGGAAAGTTGGGCAGTTGGGTTACAAAAATATAATAAATATCACACACACACATACACACATACACACACACACACACACACCATTTTAAGGAAGGTTACCATTTTATGCTAGGATACATTCATAGCTGTCCCTGGGCTGCACACTACACAAGCTTGATCCAGGGAAGGTGACAGCTCCCTAGGCAGTTGAGAGCTGAGGAGTACCCCAAGTTCACAGCCTGTAGACTCCCCATGGCCTTGGGACTTGCTTGCCACTAAGCAAGCATGGCACAGGTAAGGTGTCCCTCCTGGGTCACATGACATATAAGATTCCACATCTCCAGGCTGTTTTAGTAAGACACTGCCTCTAGGAAGTAAAGCTTTGTGGGCTGTGGAGATTTACAGGCAGGATCACTGACCCTGTAGCATCCCCCAGAGACTGACAGCAGCCCCAGCGACAGCCCCGTAGCGCAGGTGGCAGGCAGAAGATGTGGCCACAGAGACAGACTGCTAATGACTGGAGAGGTTTGCAAGCAGCTCTTCCTCCATTTGGTCCCCAGCCACCTTGATTACAACCTTGTAGGAGCCTGAGCAGAGGACCCAGGGAAGTGCCACCCAAGTTCCTCATCCTTAGACACTAGGTACAATAAATTGATACTGGTTTATGGCCTTATGTTACACTAATTTTTAATCCAGGAGTGGAAATTAACAATGCAAAAGAATGGGCTATGGTAGATATTTTGAGGGAAGAGTGACAGGCGGAAGGCACAGCCAGTGCAAAGGTCCTGAGGTGGAAAAGGAACCTCAGGGGATCAGAACAGGTCAGGCAGAGGAACCAGGAAACACAGGAGATGAGGTTAAGGAGGTTTTTATTTGTTTCACAGAGACATTTTATAAACCCATCTGTGATGGTTAATACTGGCTGTCAATCTGACAGGCTGTCACCAGGTGACAAATCTTTGGGTGTGTCCGTGAAGAGGTTTCTAGATTGGGCTATTGAGGTGGGAAGACCCAGGAAGTGTGGGAGACACCATTCTAAGTTCCTGGCCTGCATAAAAAGGAGAAGAAAGCTCCCTGCTTCCTGACCATGGCTACAAACACAACCAGCTGCTTCTCACTCCTGCCTCCACCGCTGCCCTGCCACATAGGACAGTCTCCTTAAACTTCCAGCCAGAGTCAACCCTTCCCCCGAAAGCTGTCTCTTCACAAGAATCTTATCACAACAACAAGAAAAGCACTAATACATTAGCCTTTTCTGATTATGCAAACAGGTATTTTCAGATACAAATTTACAAGAACAGCGAGGCCGGACGAATGAATTCCAAACAACACAGCTGTGTCCTGAACCCTGGCTGAAACGGGAAAGGGACACACCTCCACTGCCTCAGCATCCCACTTTTATACAAACACTTGCAGGTTGCATAATCTCAAGCCTTTGCTTTGTTCCCAGACAAATTGATATTTTTATTTGGAAGCGCTCCAGGACCTGCTTGAGGCTTTAAATGTCATTTTTAAGTGGCCTCTGGAGGCTTGAAGCAGAAGGGAGACCTGCTCTGACTCACATGTCAGAGTCCCCGCTGCTGGGTGGAAGGAGCTATGATGGGGCAAGAACGGCTGGCAGGGAACAGCTGAGAGCCAGCTATATGACTCTCCGTGGGTCATATGACACCTTGTTAGCTTCCCAGCATCCAGCCCTACATTACAGCCCAGTCCTCAACCATAGCGGCAGAGATGCCAGGCCACAGATTCTACCCTTAAACCAGTTTGTGAGGCCTCAGAATTACTTAGGTACCTTCTGACTACGTGCCAGGCCCAGCCAGGCTTCCTCTTTCGGCTATTTCTGCCTGGGTGAGGCTTGGTGGTTACACATAGGTTTTTAGGGTATTTTTCTTGATGAGCCCCCAAGTCAGGAGTCTTTCTCAACCTGTAAACATGGGGGTACCCCCTTAAATCCACAACAGCCAGGACCAAATGCAGGAAGGAAATAAGATACAGGGAGACAGAAAACATGGGAATGAGTCATAGTATCTAACTGGCCTCCTTGTTTTCGAATGAGGAAACAGGCCCAGAAAAGTCAAATGGCTAAGAGGCTCAAGGATGGACTGAAACTGCTGGTTCTGTAGCTGGGATTTGAACCAGTCTTACTCCAAAGTCTGTGTTTAGAACCCACCCTGCCTGCCTGGAATGTACTCTGATAGGAAATGGTTATAGAACAAAAAAGGTTGAACAAATGAACTTAGAACCTCATCATGTTAGTTGTCCTCAGAAATACTTAGTATAACAGCATTTTGGGAGGGTGGGGGTTTGTGAAGCTTTATATATGTAATGCATGTTCATATGTGTGCACATGTATGTAGCTGGAAGACAGAGAGTAACCTCAGGCTTCTTTATAAGTTACCGACCTTTTTTTATGAGGATTTCTGCTTAGCTTGGTGTTTGATGACTAAGCTAGGCTGGGTGGCCTGTAAGCACATTCTCTGCCTCCAAAGCTCTGAACTAAAAGTACATGCCACCACATCTGGTGTTTTACACGGATTCTGGTGCGGGGATGCAGGTCGTCATACTTGTAGAGTAAACACTACCAAGTTAGCTATCTCCTCAGCCTCTATCACTCAGCCTGAGGCTCTAGCGGCCAACTGGGGGCTTCTGCAGAGACTAGGTTTTCTAATGAAGTTTGACCTTATCCTGTACCAGTCTCATCCTCAGGCCCTGCCTACAGGCCGCTGCCCACAGGGTGGGTGCACATATATGAACATGTATTACATATATAAAGTGATCCTCAGGTTTTAAGGGCTGGATCACAGGGCTTAAAACCACAGAGAGCAGATGGGTGGGAGGTGAGAATCCCATTCCCCATCATAACGTGTCTCTCCATTCATCTCAGCACCCAGTGTGACAGGTTTTGGCAACCATCAGCAGTAGGATTGCAAACAGAACTTCACAGTATACACAATAAGCAATGAAATTATAGAACATAAACCACGAGTCTATTTATTCCATGATGTGTTGAGCACGGGGAGGGAAGGGGAGATGCCGGAAGAGCCAGCAAGTGCTTGCTCCGTGGATATTGGCACGGGTAAAGTCCACCTCACTCCCTGTTCTGATTTCAGCTGTCATCATCCTGTGAGTCCCAGAGCACAGTCCTGGGGACAATATTGTCGTTGGGGACTAGTTAACTCACTTCCTAGGAGAGATTCACCAAGAGGAGTCAGACTGGCTCTCTTAGTAGGTTCAGTCCTCTCAGGGGGTCCTAGTTTGGTTGGATGGATGCTAAGGCCCCTCTGCAAACCCTTGCGAGGATGGTGTAGGGCCCTCCAATGCTCTTTGCATTATTGATTGCAGAACCTGCTTAGAAGTTTGGAAATGAGATTCCACCTCCCACTTTCTATTGACTTTCCTCTCTTACACTAGACAAACACCAAAATCTCCCCTGACTTCTCACTGCAGAGGAAGGTACCCAGGAGAGCACAGCGAGTTGCCGGAGCTGGTGGGCTCCTCTCATCTGCCAAGTTATCCTGCTCAGAGGGGTCAGGACTGTGCCCTAGAGAAGGGATGAGCAAGGCATCTTTGCATCCTGCAGAAGAGACACCCCGAGTTGACAGGCTTTGAGTGATGAAAGGGACATTCCACCCATCTTCCTTTCTAGATCTGTTCTGAACAGGGATCTAAGCAGAGATGGAAGGCACTGGGCAGCTCTTCGGCAATTGTCCTTGACCTAAGAACTTGTCAAATGGTAGAAAAGGAAGCCTGCCAGGGAGGCCTCTGATACTTAGAATCAAAACCGAGAGAGGGATTCTGAGGACAGATCCCTCGGAGCAGAAGCAAGGGAAGGAAGAAGAGGCAGTGAGCTATAGGCCTTGGACTAGAACGTGAATCTTAGGGCCCCAGCAATGACATCAGGGCCCCTGTAGTTTAGCACTACCTGGCCCCTCCCTCAGGACACATCACATACGTGCTGAGTGAGGTTTATCTGAGACACCCACAAAGAATCTAAAATACAAGGGTTTAAATGGCTATGTGTCTATCTCAATGATAAGCCTCTTTTGACATAGGGTCTCAGGTTGGCCTTGAACCCCATTTGAGCAATGATCTTTCCTCAGCTTATCTCATCCAGAGGGGAAAATCATGAATCCCCAATCTTCCCCTCCCCCTCCCGAGTACTAGGGTTACAGACCCAAACTCTGTGATAATTTGATTTTTATTTTATGTATTTATGTTTTGAGACAGGATCTCACTGCATAGCCCTGGCTGGTATGGAAATGCTATGCAGACCAAGATAACGTCTGTCTCTCTTGAGTGCTGAGATTCAAGGTGTTGGTCACCACTGACACCATGGTCCACCCAGTGATAATTTCAAAAAGCAAACATTAGGGCTTATACCGGCTGGTTTTGTGTGTCAACTTGACCCAGGCTGGAGTTATCACAGAGAAGGGAGCTTCAATTGGAGAAGTGCCTCCATGAGACCCAGCTGTGGGGCATTTTCTCAATTAGTGATCAAGCGGGTAGGACCCCGTGTGGGTGGTGCCATTCCCTGGGCTGGAAGTCTTGGGTTCTATAAGAGAGCAGACTGAGCAAGCCAGGGGAAGCAAGCCAATAAGGAACATCCCTCCATGGCCTCTGCATCAGCTCCTGCTTCCTGACCTGCTTGAGTTCCAGTCCTGACTTCCTTAGTGATAAACAGCAAAGTGGAAGTAAGTTAAATAAACCCTTTCCTCCCCAACTTGCTTCTTGGTCATGATGTTTGTGCAGGAATAGAAACCCTGACTAAGACAGGGCTGGAGAGATGGCTCAGAGGTTAAGCACACAGACTGCTCTTATAGAGGACCCAGGTTCTATTCCCAGCATGGCAGCTCACAACTGTCTGTAACTCCAGTTTTAGAGGATCTGAAACTCTCTTCTAGCCTCTCCACCAGGCATGTGTGTGGTAAGCAGACATAGATGCCTACAATATACAGAAAAATAAAATGAAATAAATTTTTACAAATCTGTGCATTGTGAACTAGCCACCTGTGTAATGTTCAGTGGTGTGGCTGTGGTGTCTAGCTCTCTCTGAGGTGAGGGCCCCCTATGCTGACTTTCTGAACTCCATTTGCTCTCCTTCTGAATACTCTAGTCAAGCCTGGGTGCACTGAGTTCACACCAAGCTCCAAAGGAAGAAAGTACCCAGACCTTAAACCCTGAGCATTCTTGCGATGCCCCTGTAGTACTGGAATGTCACCTCCCTCCCAAGGCTTCCCAAGTGCACCTCCCCAGGTCAGAACTGTCCTTGAAGTAAGGTCTGGAGTCATAGTCCTAAAGCCAAGACCTGCCCTGCAGTAACTGCTGAGTACCACCTTTGTCCAAGGGAGGATGAGATTCAGCACACACTGGAGCACTCAAGCATCAGTTGAAGTCACAGGGAAAGCCAGGCTGTCTTTGAACAGCCAGGTCACCACAGTGCCTCTCCAGACTCCAACTTCCTCTTCTGCAAAAAGTGGCAATGTTCCGCTCTGACTCACAAGATGTCTATAAGGATTAAATGGGTCCATACAGACAGAGTACTCAGAACAGTGCATTTGACGCGAGAGTGTGTGAAGAATAGATGCCCTTAAGCCATGGGAGCCAGGTTAGATGGATTTTATTAAGCTTCTCTGGATCTAATAATGTTCAATCACATCCCTGTCCGTGCCTACCTACTGTGGCTATTCTTTGCACCATAGCCAATGACAGAGTCTCCAAGAGCTTTCTCAAGTAAACATCTATTCTCCACTTCACAGATGGGCAAACTAAGACCCAGAGAACTCACAAAATTTACTGGGGGCTGCAGACCGTTCTTAGATCATGAAGGGACTCCAGCTCTCCTGTGTGGCCCATTCTCTCCCAAACCCTCAGCCAGTAACATCTTACCTGAGGCAGGTAGGAGGGAACATGCCTTTGCCTTCAGTTGGTAACTGGCCCCGCCCCCAGCAGTTCCTTCCTGCTGACCAGTGAGGGCTAAGTGGGGAGAGCTGCCATCAAATAGCCTTTTATGGCTCCCATAACTGCTCTAACAAATGTCCTTCTAGCAGCTGTACATAGCTGGAAGCAGATTAATGTCTCTGTGGCCCTAACACTTCTCTGGCCCCCTTTGCCTGTCAGGTCATTACCGGTTGGTTTATAGTCATGAGGTCCCTTTCCAATTCACTAAACAGTTTGCATGATAAAGAGACCAAAGAGCCTCAGCCTTCTTAGCTGCCTCTCTTCAGGTATAGCTGATGGGCTGTTAGGAACCAGGCTTAAGGGGCGGGGTCGGGGGCATGGGGGGCAAGTGTGGTAGGAGGAGGGACTTCAATATAAAAACCACCATCACAAGTACTTACAACTCACAGGCTGGAGACTAAGAGAGGCACTCTGTCTTGGTGGGTTTCAGTACCCTACCCTATAAACCGAGAGTCATTTTACCAGTGTTTAAGGGCTTTTGAGGATCAGGTGTGGCAGTTCATGGGAAGAATATAGGACATGGCTAGCAGTTAGCAAATATTCATTCTATCTTTCTTGTTTTGTTTCTGTTTTTTTTCCTTTTCTTTCTTTTTTGTTTTATTGTTTGTTGATTTGTTGGTTTGTCTGTTTGAGACAAGATTTCTCTGTGTAGCCCTGACTATTCTGGAACTCACTCTGTAGACCAGATTAGGCAGGAACACACAGAGATCTGCCTGCCTTTGCCTCCCAAGTACTGGAATTAAAGATGTGTGCCCCCATTTCCCCAGTAACTCTGCTCACCTCCTTCCCTTCCTCCTTCCCTCCTTCCCTCCATCCCTCCCTCCTTTCTTCTCTCCTTCCCTCCCTCCCTCCCTCCTTCCCTTCCTTCCTTCCTTCCTTTCTTCCTTCCTTTTCGAGATAGGGTTTCATGTAGCCCAGTCTGGCCTTGAAATTGCTATGCAGGCTCAAAGAGGTCTTGAACTTCTGATCCTCTTGCCTCCTTCTCTAGCTTCTGACTTCTGGGGTTGCAGGCTCACTCCACTGTGCAAGTTTTATATGAAGAGGATGATGCCTAGGGCCTCATGCATGCTGAGTAAGCACTCTGCCAACTGAACCCTATGGGGGCCACACAGAGTCTTTTCTTGGTTAGGTTGTTTAGTGTGTGTCTGCAGGTCAAAGGACAACTGGCAGGAGTCAGCTTCCCCTTTTCTACCACATGGGTCCTGGGGATTGAACTCTGGGCTTGCACCAGGTGTCTCTACCCATGGAATCACCCACAGACCTCCAAAAGCAACTCTCTCTCTCTCTCTCTCTCTCTCTCTCTCTCTCTCTCTCTCTCTCTCTCTCTCTTGATTTGTTTATTATTTTATGTGAGTACACTGTAGCTGTCTTTAGACACACCAGAAGAGGGCAACAGATCCCATTAGAGATGGTTGTAAGCCACCATGTGGTTGCTGGGAATTGAACTCAGGACCTCTGGAAGAGCAGTCAGTGCTCTTAACGGCTGAGCCATCTCTCTAGCTCCAACATCAACTCTTAATGTTCTCATTATCCTTATAAACCATGACCCTTGAGGGGGTCTGCTTAGTGTCTGGCACACCGTAGGCACCTGCCTTAAGTCCATGAATAAATGTGGCACCCTCTGCAGTGGTCCTCTTGCCATTGGGGTAGGAAAACTCTGCTTTAAGCAGTGGCATTCCTGGCTTCTGCTATCTCCACAACTGTGACATGATAAGCAAAAATGTCCCTAGACTTTTGTCAAATGATCCCTGGAAGCAGGAGTAGAGGGAGGGGAGCATCTCTTCCATAAAAATCTCTGAAATAAGTTGAACTCTAATGTGCTCATTTGAGGCACAGAAAGGAGAGTGACTTGCCTGAAACTGCACTGCGAGTTAGTGGCCTAGCTGAGGTTCTGGCCCCAGTATTCTCACTGCTGGCTAGCACTCCTTGCTCATCTGTCCTTGTGCTGGCTGGCTCATGCTCACCCCTCCCCTGCACCAAGCTACAGCTTTGGCTCCCCACAAAGGAGGCTGGCAGCTGTTCTGTTCATCAGTGTACTTGGGACTCTAGATAGCCATTTGTGAAAGCCCCTAATCTGCTGACAATGAACTACCGACTACCTCTGCAGCCATCCCTGAGAGAATGGGCTGGCCTGCTGATATTATTGTGAGCCTGCACAGCTTCATCCAGGCACAGGACAGAGCTGAGCCAAGGGATCTGCCTGTGGGAGCAGAAAGTGAGTCTGTCTGTTGAGTGAGTGCTAGGGGTCAAGAGCTCTCAGGTGCTGCTCATCACAACCTCAGCTCCCCAACTTCTGTAATATAAAGGCTAATGGTAATGGCTTAAAGAGTGTGAAGATGAGTGTCCCTGGCCACCACTACTACAGCATCTGTTTGGCTCCCTGGTTGGAGAGAAGCCAGCAAGGAAGGCATCACAATGAGGACAGATCCCAAACTTTATAAATGCCTTTTTCCAGGTTCTGAATTTGGATGGCAAGGGTCTGGACAGGCAGATCCCAGCTGTGACATAAGAGATAAAGGAGATGGAGACAACCAGCAGTGGGGCTGGGGAGGTGGCTCCACCTGTAGAGAAGAGGCATGCAAAAGCCGGGAGTTGGGTGTCCTACCCATAATCCCAG
>NW_022196906.1:58940877-59025539 GCF_008632895.1 Mastomys coucha | reverse complement strand
AGAGAGGGAGAGAGAGGGAGAGGGGGAGAGAGAGGGAGAGGAAGGGAGAGGGAGAGAGAAGGAGAGAGAGGGAGGGGGGAGAGGGGGAGGGGGAGAGGAGGAGAGTACACCAGCACTCACCAGAGCCCTGTGAAGCACATGTCACAGTGTAATATGGCCACTTTAAGATGGTAGCTCTGGAGACATCTTTATATTATCATTTAATTTTTATTTGATTTTATTTTTGTTTTGACATGGGGGTCTCGAGCCTCTAGGTGGCCCAGTTCGTATGTGCAGAACGGTGAAGAGTCTCCCAAAAGCAGCCAGAAGCCTCATAAAATCCACACAGGCTCTGTTTTTCTCCTGTTTTCCTACAATACTTTTAAATGCCAGACTCTGAGACAGTCATTCTAACTTTTTTGTCATTTTTAATTAGGATGCATAATAAAATATAAATATAACCTGTCATCCTGGAACTCCTTTCATGGAACTCGGCCTGTAGACTAGGCTAGCCACAAAGTTACAGTGATCCACCTCCCTCTGCCACCACCACTGCCTGGCAAAAACTAGAGTCATAAAAAGAAAGGAAAAAAAAAAAGATGGGACTCTTAGCTGGTCATAGTGGTGTACAATTTTCATGCCAGCATTTGAAAAGCAGAGGCAGGCTTTTACAGGTTTGAGGCCAGCCTGGTCTACAAAGTATATCTAAGACGGCCAGGGCTGGTTATACTAAGAAACCATGTATGAAAAAAATAAAAATAAATTAAAAAAAAAAAGAAAGAAAGGGGGGTCTCAATATGTTGCCTAGGTTGTTCTCACACTCACGACAATCCTCCTGCTTCAGTCTTCTCAGTGTCAGGATCACAGGTGTGCACCACCACAACCTAGCTAAGCCCAACCTTTCTCTGGAGCTAAATGCAAACACTTCTGGGCTAGGCAAATGCTCTTGCCAGCTAATCCCTGCTCCTGCTAGCAGCTGTGACATCCTGACAGCTTCACCTCTCTGTGCCCTCATCTGTTCGATGGGGGGGGGGGGGGGGGGTTGCAAGGCAGTCAGGAGGATTAAGCAAGATCAATGTGTGTAAGTGCCCAGTCCAGAACCTGCCATAGCATAAATGCTTAATAACACCTACCCCCTTCCCTAGGTCAGTGTAGTCAAGGAGGTGCTGAAAGCAAAAGTAATGGGATTGGGAATAAAAGTAGACTTGGAGAAAGCAGTGCACCGGCTTAATAACTTCCCCCTTCCCCTCCTCCCCTCCTCCTCCTCCTCCTCCTCCTCCTCCTCTTCTTCTTCTTCCTCCTCCTCCTCCTCCCCCTTCTCCCCCTTCTCCTCTCACTCCTCCTCTTACTGTTCCTCCCATTTCATCTGTAGTCTTGGTTGATAGAACTTAGTGACCATGTGGCCCCCATATATGTCATTCTACTTATAAAGCACTGTACAAATATAGGGAGAGATAGGAAGTCCATCCTAGGGCCACCTTAAGGAATTGACCCTTCTCTTCCCTGCAGGTATCACCTAGCCCCTGCCACATCTTTCAGGCCATGCTTGCCTGTTTCTTTCTATCTGGTTCTATGCTCCCTGAGGGTAGGAGCTGTTACTGCTGCCTCTTCAGCAGTACACAGGGCTAGCCTGGGTAGACAGCAAGCAGCTTGCAAGTCACTTCTAGGCTGTCCCCTGGTCCCCTGATTGTGATGGATATCAAAAGAAGTTTAGAACTGAGCACAGACTCAGAGTGGTCTGCCCCATTAGTTTTCTCTGCTAATCGAATTGCACTGACTTGGGTATGGGTATGGGTATGGGTATGGGTATGGGTATGGGTATGGGTATGGGTATGGGTATGGGTATGGGTGGCTGATCCTTTGTACTCTTGCCTGGGTGTGCTCCCCCCAGAGAGAAGTCACTTTAGGGAAACTGCCATTCCTGTAATGTGTGCCGTGCAAGGTTCGGTGACCCCGGGGCTGAGACATTCACAATGTAGAAGAGAGGAGATGCTGTGGTGATCTCCATGGCGGCGACGACAGCTTTGAGGAAGGAACCCACACCTACCACATGGTCGGTAGTTGATTCTTAGCAGAAAGCTTGCGCCACCACTCTTGGTCGGACCCAGATTTCTTTTGCTTATGAGCCAAGGTGAGTCATCTACTCCAAGAAACACCGTAGTTTGTCTTGGTAATTAATGCAATGCATACTGCCATCCAGGACTGGCAGCTACCAGAATAAATGAGCCCGTAGGGCCCAGCGCTGGTGCTGGATACAGAGCACACAGCTGCCAGATGATGTCCTTTGGGTGCTCTGTTCTCCTGAGTTTCTTGTCTGGTCAGGCTCTGGATTTCAGGGGGTGGTGCTGAGTCTTCTCTGAACTTTCAGTGGGATGCTTTAGCCTCTAACACACGGGCATGATGACACCCACTGTGTCCTGGGTGAGTAGACCCCCCATTTGCACATTCAGGAGACCTCACAGAGCCTGGCTTAACAACTGACCCATCTTAATAAATTTTCTTCTGTTGAATCAAAAAGTGACCAAGAATTAAGGCTGGATCCAATACAGTTACCCCAGGATTTTATATGGCTGGTTCCTTCTTGGCTTTCAAGTCTCCACTCAAGTGTCCCCTCCCCATGGTGACCTTTCACCCACTTCAGTCACTCTACCCTCATCACCCTTTTTAGTGTCTCCTCAACCCTCACTGTCTAAAGTTATCATATTTTAGGAAATAATCATGTGCTCAGAAGCATCAGTTTTCCTAACTGAAAAGAATATCCGTGAAAACACATCCAGCCTCTGTCTGCTTACTGCTGTAACTAAGCACAGGCACACGGAAGCTATAGGACACACAGAGACACATAAATGAGGGCCAGGAGATTGGCTCACCATGCACGAATGAGGGCCTGAGCTCTATTCCCAGAGTCCACGTGGAAAGCTCATGATTGTGATCCCAGTGCTGGGGAGACAGGTGGATCCCGGAGGCTCCCAGGCCAGTCAGCCTAGCCTTCTTGGTGAGCTTTAGGCCAGTGAGAGATCCTAGCTCAAAAAAGAAGGTGGAGGGGTTGGAGAGGAGGCTCCATAGTTAAGAGTACATACATGCTGCTCCTCCACAGGACCCAGGTCCAGGTCCCAGCACTCAAGTCAAGTAGCTCACAGCCACCTGTAACTCCTGTTTCTGGTGATCTGACATCCTCTTTTGCCCTTGTGATTTGAATGAGGAACATTCCCATTGATGCACATTTTTGAATGTTTGGTTTCTAGTTGGTGAAACTGTTTGGGAAGGATTAGGAGGTAAGTGTGATCACACAGATGCAAGCTCTCAGTTACTGCTCCAGCATCATTTCTGCCTGCCTGCCTGCTGCCACACTCCCTACCATGATGAACATGGACTCTGCTATCCTCTGGAACCATGAGCCCCCAAATTCAATGCTTTCTTTTACAAGTTCCATGGATGTGGTGTCTAATCACAGCAACAGAAAAGGAACTAAAACAGGCTTCCACAGGTACCTACTCACACCGGGCATACACTCACACAGGCACACACAGATACACACACACACACACACACACATTCACATACATAGACGAACACCATATATATACACATACTTATATGTGTATATATATGTACACACACATATATAATTTTTAATCTAAAAATAAACAAGGATTATAGAACCTGAGAGATAATACCAAGGTGAACCTCTGGCCTCTGCATGTATGTGTACAAACATGCAAACTTATGGGCACTCACATAGGCACATATAGACTAAAAAGGTGTGGGGCATTAAGTGTGCCAAGTATGGTCCCAAGTAGTGAGTAATGAATGAATGAAGAGATGGTCCACTATGTCTGCAGGTTGCTCAGCCTCAGCCTCATCCCTCTGCCTGCAGCCACGTGAAGACCTCAGCGGGCATCTGACTTCGGAGCATCAACCTTGAGCCCTGAGAGGTGGACTGGCTTACCTCTGCAGCATACTGGTACCTCATCTTCCTGACTTTCTGTAGCCCTGCTGTCTCAGGGTCCTGTGTCTCTCCCTTGCCCTATCGGCCCCTTGATTTAAGGTGGCGACTTTTCCGGAGGAACAGCAGAACCTTAATAAGAAACCGGCCGGGGCTGATGGATGGCAGAAAGTTGGCGCCAGCCTCAAGGTCGGAAGGAGTTATTTTAAACTATTCAGATTTACTAGGGGGGGAGCAAGTCACAGGAGGATTTAGGGGCTTGCCTCCTAGCAAGACATGTGGCCGTGTCCCCGAGCAATCTAAGACCGACGCTTCCTCCGCTTTCCACCCCCACTGCTGTCTCTGCCCTGCCACCTGAGATGGATGGCCAGGCCTCTGGCATGAGGAATTTATTGGGAGCTGGTCAAATAAATTTGCAGTCTGGGATTTGAGTAGGCCTTTGCCCCCCTTCCTTCCTGCCTGAGGATGGGCAGTGGAATGGGCTGGCCCCAAGAGACTGTGCCTTTCCTGGGCAGGCAAGTTATCTCCAATTTCCTACATCCTGGAGGAGCCAGCTCTTCTTAGAGCCTGTGATTAATGAGACCCCCTCTTCACTCCATTATCTCACCCTGGGTGCTGCTGTTCCAGGAGTTTTGAACTCTTCCAGAGGCAGCGTTCAGGTTAGAGGGGCAGGATGCCTGCTTCATTTTCTTCTACTCAGACCTGAGCTGTCTGGAACTCTGGCTTCATCTCCTTTCCAGAATCTTCAACAAAGCCTCTCTATCCATCCTTCAAGGCCCATCTCCATTCTCACATCCTCCAGGGGGAGTTTTCCCTTATTTACCAGAAAGAAACACATTCTGAATTTGGGGATTTTCTATGAATGCTAACCAGTACATATATGCTGTGTGTGTGTTATTTCTGTGTGAGGTGTATGTGTACCTGTGCAGGTGTGCATGTGGAGGTCAAAAGTTAGCCTCGGGTGTTATCCAGAGAAGCTACCCACCTTGTTTCATTAGATGGAGTCTCTTACTGGGACTCAGGGCTTACCATTAGGCTTGGCTGGCTGGCCAGTGAGTTCCAGTGATCCTCCTGTCTCTATCCCACTAGAACTGGGATTAGAACTGTGCACCACCATGTCAAGCCTTTCATGTGGGTACTGGGAATCTGAACTCAGTCCTCATGCTTGTGTGGCCAAGCACTTGACTCACATCTCCTAGTCTTCCCATCTGGTTTTGATGGTACCAATGGGGGGCAGGTGTGCCCCCCCTGAATTCTGTACTGCCCCATTCCTGCTGACCTTGCCCCCACTTCACACCTGCTATGCTCAATCCATAACAGGTGCTCTATAAACTCTTGCTGAACTCAACCAAATAAGTACCTTATTTGAGCAAAAATAACACTTTTTTCCCCAGCCTACTCCTCCATATGAGCTCAGGTGCCCCCAAGCGAGGTGACAATGACCTCTTTTTTGCATAGGAATGTTTTGATGAAGTTTAGAGAAAATGGAAACACTATATACACTCAACAAATCCTAGCATTCTCCTTTCTGCTACTGCCAGTATTTCACACGTAAAACATCATGCAGAGGAACGTGCTCCCTCCCCAGGGAGCCTGGCTTTATTCTTTGTTCTTTTCATGTCTGTTTTAACACACTTACTACACATGCATATGCCCATAAATAATACACTCATTATTTTGCATGCTTTTAAACTTGCATAAGTGAAACTAAACTGTATGTTATGTATATAGCCCTGTGCACCTGGCTTTTTCTCTACCCACTGTGATATATTTCAGATTCACCCAGGCAGACAGTCAGAGCACAACTTCATTCATTTTAACGGCTGTGGAGACTCCTTTGTGGGAATATATTACAATTTATCCATTTCCCTCTTAAGGGGCCTCTATGTTGCGAGCGGCTTTTCTCCATTACCAATGATGATTCAGGGTTGTGCATGCCAGAGATGGTCCCTGGAGCAAACTGTGGGTGGGAACCCAGAGGAAAGTCATGAAATCAATACAGTAGGTCAAAGCTATCACTTTAAAAAATTAATTAGAAGAGATTTAAAAATATCAGTGGGTGTATATGTGTGTGCTGGGATATGCTATGGAATTGTTTATTAATCTAGATGGTGGTAAGGATGGCTTTACAATTCCTGGTACCGTGGGGTTAGTATATTGATATCTTTGCCTAAGACTACCAATTGCTCCCTAAATTATATTGGCAACCAACACTCTCACTGCTACACTCTTTCTAGGACTTCAGTTTTTACCTATTTACTTGTCATCTGTATGAGAGAGAGAGAGCAAGGGGGGGAGAGAGAGAGGGAGGGAGGGAAAGAGAAAAAGAGAGAAAGAGAGAGAGAGAGGACATTCCAGTGTGTATCTTTAGGAAGATTCCCTAGCACCCACATGGCAGAAGGAAAGACTCAACTCCCACAAGTTGTCTTCTAACCTCCGCTATGGCACAGGTGCCCACATATATTTATTTACACACATGCACAGATAAATAAATGTAAGAAGAAGAAAAGATCCCTTGTTTAGGCAGGGAAACCAGAGGGAAGATCTGCTCCTTGCAGAAAGAACAATGGGTTTAAGGAAGGATTCCCTACAGGACTTCTAGAAAGTATGAGAGGATCTGACACAGAATCAAGCTTAGGTCCAGTCTCCTAAGCAGCAAGTGTAAGTCCCCAGCAAGTAACCCCAAGCCTCTTGACACGGATCATCCTTAGGAGCTCAACATTGCCTGACTCTTCATGTTTTACCTATGTCAAAAAAAGAGTATCTCATCTCATGTCCTCTTGAAAGTTGGCTCAGGGTGGAGCCAGATATATACCTATGACTGCTACCTAATCAAAGGTTGGGACCAGAACACTGGATATGTGGAAGCCAGCAAATCTCTAAGCTCTCAAGTGCACTGAAACAAATTTAGTCAAGAGCAGGTTTAAGTCACAGCATGTGTATCTGTATCTATCTGTGTCTGTATCTCTATCTGTATCTGTATCTGTATCTATCTGTATCTGTATCTGTGTCTGTCTGTATCTGTATCTGTATCTCTATCTGTATCTGTATCTGTATCTATCTGTATCTGTATCTGTGTCTGTCTGTATCTGTATCTATCTGTATCTGTATCTATCTGTATCTGTATCTGTGTCTATCTGTATCTGTGTCTGTCTGTCTGTATCTGTATATATCTGTATCTGTATCTATATCATCTGTATCCATGGACTAGAGGAAAAAGATGAAGGGAAAAATGGCCAAAACATCAGGACCTCTGTGGAAGAGCAGAAAAAAGAGCTGCTATGACTCAGGTCACTTGTCTTGGCTGGGAGCTCCTTGGCAGGGTGTGGTTCTTGTGCTCAGAACATAGTATACACACAGAAGGCAAGAAAGAAATGTCTAGTTGGGTAGATGAATAGAAAACTGGATGGGTGAATGGGTAGGTGGGTAGGTGGGTAAGCAGGAGGATGGGTCAGAATATGGGTGGGTAGATGGGTGAGTGGTTGGGTGTGTGGACAGAAAAATGTTCACATAGAAGGAAAGATGAATGAAGGGATCAACAGATGAGTAGACAGAATAAGGGACAGATGGATAGATGAATATACTGATACATGGTAGACAGGGGGGTGTTTAGTTGAACTGATAGATGGGGTGGATGTGTGGATGGATAGAAAGATGGATGGTCTTCAACTGAAAGGAGCGGAGCCCTAGCTGCCTAGAGCAGGTCTCAGCAGACCTCTCAAGCAGGCCCTGAAACCTGGAATCTTGTCTTGCTGCTAGAGCTGCCCATGAAGACGTTTGTGAAAAATTCCAAGTGGTATAACTACAAGAAATAATTGCTTCTAATTGAGGCTGAGTTATTCTGGCCATAAAGTAGACATATTTTTATAACTTTATTAATTATTCAATTTGAGGCCTATTACCCAGACTGCCAGAATGGGCTTTTCCTATTAGGGGGTGACGGATTCCCCAGTTCTGCCTAGCCTCCAGTACTATAGCACTGTTAGCAGTGGCAGCTGCTTAGGATTCTCACTGGGTGTGAGAACTCGAGGTGAAGGTGTAGCTAACTACAAGATGTAGGCTGAGGGGCAAGAGATTCTGGGGGCAATAGGGCTGTTCCCCAGGTGATTCCTTTGGTCATTTACTACCATCAGGTCTCCTTCCCTAGTCCAGCAGAGAGGCAGGTGTCATGATAAGATGTGCCCATTTGGCCTTTCCAGGCCATTCTCTACCCAGATCCACTCATCAACTCTTAATCACGTTGGCTCCCCCATCCAATCTGCTACCCACCCAATGCCAAGAGAGCTACCATATGTCCCTTGGTCACCTCTAGTCAGGCACAGGGGAAAGAGGACATGGTCCAGCTGCCCTGGAAGGATTAGCCAAGACTACAGCATTCAACAGACTCCCTTCTTCCTATATCTGGGTCCAGAATTGATCACAAGTCTCTTGGAAGAAGAAGGAGTTAGAAGTGTTCCACCTGGAAGCAAATCAGGCTCAACTGATGCAAAAATGCACCTTCAGGAGCTGCGCCAGCCCATGCAGTCTTATTGTGTGAGTACCACACCATCCAGCCTGGCCTGTCACATTGGCCAGACTCCCAGTCCTCCCCAGTGCCTTGTCGCTCTGGTCCATCTGGACCATCGAAACCTCAACTTGTATCTTGCCCGTGGCTCTGCTTCTTTCCTTCCCAGGACCTTTCTTTTCTCTCTAGTGACACTGGCTGCCTCGGAAGGACCCACGTGAGTCCAGCCTTATAGCATGATGCTTAAGGAACTTAATGTAATCTCTGGAAGGTCAAGTAGCAAACTATGCCCTGCTTGCTTGTTTTCTTGTTAAAGCCTCCTGCAGAGCCAGATGCTCTTCCCCAGCCCTAGCTTCACCACCACAGCGAGAGGGTGGGGTCAAATGGAAGAGCAAATCCGCTGGATTTCACTAAAGACAGTGTCTACTGTGTGCCAGGCAGCGAGAGGAGTTCGGTGTTGTGAAGACAAATAAGATGTCGGCCCCACTGTGGAGGAAATCTCAGGGCAGGAAGTGAGGGAGAGGGAACATACACAGTTGAATAGTGAGCACCAGGTGATGAGGACCATGCCGGATACAGGCACAGCGGATGCTGCCCTGGCTTTAATGCTGGCTACAGGCCAAAGGATGAAAGGGGGAATAAGAAAAAAGAGAATAATGAGGAAGTGTGTAAGATAGCCAATATTGATCATGAACCTGATACTAATAGAGTCACCTAGGAGACAAATTTCTATGTCTAGAGTAGGTTAATTGAGGCAGGCCTAACTGTGGTGGAGCCACTCCATGGACAAGGCTCCCAGAATGAAGGAGAAGGAAAAAGCAAGCTGAGCGCCAGCTAGCATTTAGCACTCGGCTTCCTGTTGTGGATGCCATGTGACCAGCTGCCCTGGCCATCTACCATAATGCCTTCCCTACCTGGTGGACTGCACCTTGCACATGCGAGCCAGAATAAACACCTCCTTTCTTATTATTCCCCTTCTTGCTTGTTTGTCTACGTAGCCCTGGCTGTCCTGGAACTCGTTTGGTAGATCAGACTGGCATCTAAACTCAAGAGATCTGCCTGCCCCTGCCTCCCGAGTGATGGGATAAAGAAGTGTGTACCACTACTCAGCTGAACCCTTCCTTTCTTAAGCTGCTTTTCTCAGGTGTTCTGTCAGAGCAACAAGGGAAGAAGCCAATAAAGGCAAGACTGGGGGAAAACAGGGTGGTAACCAGGCAGATGTTGTGAGCAAACCTGAAGGGTCATTGATGAGCTGTGTACTTGTTATAGGCCATAGAGTGTAGCAAGTGACATGGCCCCTGTGGTATTTCACACCCGGCCCTTCTCCAAGCACAGAAAGGACTAGAGAGCAATAACAAAGCCCTGGAAAGAAGTGCCAGCTGGGATTTTGAGTGTGATCTATAGAGACCGGCTCTGCCGCTAGCTGGCTGTATGTGTAGAGATCTCAGTTTCCTTGTTGGAATGATGTGGAGGGCAGTGGTGAATGGCTATAGGACTGCACAGGGAATACATTCTGAGTATGAGTTAGGAGGGCAGGCTACACAGGAGAGGAACCCAGTGTGACCTTGGCCACATATAAAGCCTGACGCTGCAGTAGGAACACACCTAGTCAATCCCCACAGCAGAGCACCCGAGCACCCTGGGCTTTAGCATCCTAACCCAGAGTCCTGTCACCACTCACAAGCTGGGGAGTTTGGGCAGAGTGTTCATATCTATCTCCAGTGGCACACTGCAAACTCAGGGCTTGCTGGGGCTGCATTCACTCTATTCCAGCCCCAGCCTCTATCCAAGCCCTCTGGGCTGAGAGGGGCTGCACTTCTCTCTTTTCTGCCTGCTGGACCCACTTGGCTGGCACCCAGTACGGTTGCTTCGTGATTCCTTCCTTCCTCTGAGTGCCATGCTTCCCACAGCACCCTGGAAACATAGCTGTGCATTTATGTGTATGGGGGGCGGGGGAGTCGTGTCCTTTACAACCCCCCGTGGAGCCCAGGAGGGGTGTGGGCACCGGCTGCCAGCTTCTCGTGACTATGCCAGCTTGGCTCCCGCCACTCGGCTCTGCCTTTGTCACATTTGAGGCAGACTCCCCTCCCTTCCCACTCTCCAGTGCTCAAGGCTCCCGTGTGTCACTTATTAATTTTGTTCTCAGGGAGCAGATGGCCAGAGCTGAGTCGGGTGGAATACACCTCCCTTTTTTTTTTTTTTTTTAAATCACCAATACTCCCTCTAACAGGCAACTCACATGGATGAACTCTAGGATGCCCAGTTTCTGGTACTAACAGGTACAAAAAGCCAGTTTTCAGGATATGACCTATGACATGACTCTAATTCCAGATCTCCCTCCTTTGAGAGGAAGCAGATATCATGTGTGAGGAAATCCTGAGAAGCCTCCACCCTCTGCCTCTAGTCTGCCTTCTCAGGACCCGGTGGGATAGGCACAGGCTATGTCTGGTCATTCTCAGTGGGTTCTGGGAAGGGCTCCCTTCCTTCCTGGTACTCGGCATCCCAGGACTGAGAAGGGAAGGGGAGGGCCTGTTGTCTTTAGTCCTCCACCCCAAGGTCTCTGAAATGTCCCTACCTACCCTGTCACTTGACTCTGGCCTGACTCTATAATACAGGTCATCTGTCACCTGCTCCCTCTCACATCTCACTTATCCAGAAAGCCACCCATGGGAGACTGTGACCGGGAAAGGAACCAGTGCACGTCCTTAAGGGCTTCCTGGTCATTGCCATTGGACCTGGGTATCACCAAAAGAGAGAGGCTGAGACTTTGGGAAGCTTTAGCCAGGAGGGGAGACGCCAACAGACCCACCGATTTGCTGCCCTTGCTGTGGAGCCCCAACTGCCAGAGACTCACAGCATGGGCCAGGTGAGATCTCAGCTCCCTTGGGTTCTTTTTCAGCCTCTTCTTCATTGCCAACCTTCCCATTTGTCTCGCCTGTGTGGAAAGTGCCAGAAAAGATGGCCATCCTGTGAGTACAGCATCCAGTGATAACAGCTAGAGCCGAGGCCGCAGGATTGTGAGTTTGAGACCACTCTGGGCTACATCACAATACCCTGTTTCAAAAACCCCCAAACCAGATTCAGAGCTCTGACAAATCCTGGCTGTAGGACTCCCAGCCACTGCTTATCTTCCCCGGACCTTCCTCTAAAGGAGTTTCTGCTTCTAAAATGGGGAGCAGGGCGTAGACCCAGCGTCTGCCTTTTGCTTCTTCTCATGATGAACATCTACATTTCCTTTCTGTAAAAGTCCAGGCTGGGAAGATCTCTCCATGGGTAAGGTGTTTACAGGACAAATGTGAAAACCAGGGTCCAGAATTCCAGCACTCACATAAATGTTGGGCAGGCCACCCATAATCTCAGTGCTCAGGATCCAGAGGTAGAACCCTTGGGGCAAGCTGGCTAGCTAGACCAGATGAGCGGGAAAGGTCTGGGTTTAAGCTTGAGACTCTATATCAATATATAAAGCAGAGAAAGATCAAGGAAGACACTTCTGGCCTCCACACATGTTCACGCAGGCAAGTGCCTTGAGTTGTCCTTGGCTCTGTATTGGTAGTTCTGGCTTCGTCTCAGGCCCTCCTCCTCAATAGTGACACCCTATCCCTGAAGCCCCTGGCCACAGTGGCCTCTTGCAGGGGCTCAGGAATGGTGCATTACATGGCTGAAACTGTGAGAGGGAGCCTATGGAGCTGCTGAGGTAGTGGCCAGGCTGCTGAACCCTGGGTTTTGTTGCTTTGCTGTTCCATATTATAATTCCTGGGGTCGGGGAGCTCTCTCAGCTCCTCCTGCTCTCAGACCTTGACAATACATTTGTTGCCATCCACAGTTCCCTTCTGGTCCTGTCACAGTGACTGCACTAGTGTATGGGGTTGACATAGGACCCACCACTCTGGGGAAGCCCCCAGGCCCAGCAGATGCCAGCAGAAGGCAACCCATGCTGGCTTTGCAAGGGGCTCAAAGCCAGGCAGAGCCAAGCGAACAACAGCAGGGGTAATTGCTTTGAGACACATTCATCTAAAGTTGATTCAGCCTTGACAACACAGCAGCTCAATGTAGTGAGAAACAGTCCAGAAGGGAGCCTTGGCCTCCCAGTGGCCCTGTATGCTCTGCACTCTGCTTGGGTTTGGGCCATCAATTTATACCTGGGCCATCAAGGACTCAACAGCAGCCTTGCCTGAGTGACAATAGAAAGTGTCAGGAGGGGACACTCTCCCCCAGGGTTCCCATGCCTCCCTACTCCTGTCTAGGTTGAGAATGAAGAGAGAAGCAAGAAGCACAGGAGGACCACATCTTTATGGGCAGGGTCAGAGGCTCCATTAAGGATCAGTAGGAAGGCCCTCTCCTCCCCACCTCCAGGGCCATCAAGCTGGTGCTGGGATTTGAGTCCTCCGAAGCAGCATTGCCCAGCCCTAGAGTTGCCAGGCTGTCTCGTTTACAGATGAAAACACAAGGCACAGACCACACACACAGTCCCCAAAGTGAGGGAAGGACTTGGCCAGGACTACCCAGGCAGGTCTTATGCCAGGGGCCACAGTGTTTATTATCCCTCCCCCTTGCCTTTGTGCCAGCGTGATGCAGGGCACAGTGAGAGTCTGCACATGCTGGAGGCGGACAAGAATCCCCTAGAATGCAGTGTCAAAAGGGCATCAAGTCTTAACAGATTGCTGAAGCATCCTTGCAAACACTCACCAGTCTGGGAGATCTAAGTTAGCTCTTGGTCTCTCTCCGCTTTCCCCGACCTCTCCTCTAACCCTTTAAAGCCATCCCTCACCAGGTGGCTGGCCTTAAACTCACTATACAACCAAAAGATGACCTTGAACTCCTGATCTTCTTGCCTCTGCATCTCAGGTAAAAGAATTACATTATGCCTCTGTGCCCAGCTTAAGCATGCTGAGGAGCAAACCCAGGGCTCTGAATGCCTGGAAAGCATAATACCAGCTGAGTTCTGCCCCAGCCCTCCTGGGGTTATATCAGTGAGTGTAAAATGGCATCACATTGGGGTTTGTGCTTTTTTTTTTAAATGATGGATGGTATTGTTGCTCTCTGCATGTACCCATTAGCCATTTCTTTATTTTCTTGGAGCAATCTCTACATGTCTTTTCAAGACTCTTGTCTTTTTCTTTCTGTGTTTTCCTCTTCTCTTTTGCCATGCTGGAATTTGAAACTGGGGTCTCATACATGCTGGCCAAGTTCTCTACCACGGAGCTCTGTTCCCAGATCCTCCTTTATAGATACGGATACTAGTCACTGACTAGATTTGCAAACATTGTTCCCCATCCAAATGGTTCCACTTTAGTCTGTCTATAGCGCCCTTGGACACCGTGTGTTTTTACAGTGCAATGAAACATGTCAGTTGCGAAAAGGTTCTTTCCCCCATTTATATGGAGTATAAGGTAGTTAGAGTCAGGGAGAAAGGAGCTGGGTGTGGTGGCACACACCTTTAATCCTAGCACTTGGGAGGCAGAGGCTGGATCTCTGTGAGTTCAAGGCCAGTCAGGTTTACATAGTGAGACCCTGTCTCAAGCCCCTCCCCCTCAAAAAAAGATGAATGGAAAACTGTTTGATGGCTTCAGAGTTTCAGTTGAGGAAGAGGAAAGGTTCTGGAGATGGTCAGTGTTGATAACTGCACAACCACATGACTGCACTGATAACAGAAAAACGATGCCTACATTAATGGTTACATCACAGTAAATCTTACACCATTCGCACTCTAACCACAATTTGTTAAAGGTCAGTTTGAGAATCTGTGTAACCCAGCAGGCCCCCAGCTAGTTCAGGAGCATGGACGCAGGTTGGAGGTGGTAGAGGTTTCCTTTTCTTTCCTTTTATAATTTTTTTATTTTGTTTTTGTTTTTCAAGACAGGGTTTCTCTGTGTAGCCCTGGCTGTCCTGGAACTCACTCTGTAGACCAGGCTGGCCTCGAACTCAGAAATCTTCCTTCCTCAGCCTCCCAAGTGCTGGGATTAAAGGCGTGCACCACCACTGCCTGGCCATAATTTTAATTGTACTTATGTTTGGGATAGCATCTCATATACCCCACACTGAACTCATGTCTGAGGATGACTTTGAACTCTTGATCCTCCTGCCTGTAGCCCCTGAGTGCTGTGATAACAAGTGTAACACCAAGCTGCTGCGGATAGAGCCAGAGTCCAATCCATGTTAGGCATGTACTCTATCGACTCAGCCACACCCCCCACCTTGGTATTTTATTTCCATTTGTAAAACTAACATAGAGCCAGGTTGGCCCCACCACTATTAGAGATAATACACTGGACATGGCAGAAGCTGGGCCCTGCTGCAGTCACTCTTCAGGGCTGCTGGGCAGTCTCACCAACAGCTCCCGCATCCCAGCGTGGGGAGGAGCTAGGAGGAAAGTCAAAAGGGACACTGCTGAGCAGTTATTGCCACAGGCTTCTTCCCTGAGACACACAAACAGAAGAGACGCTTCAGGCGAGTAAGGTTCTGGGGAGACTGGTAGCCTCTTTTACTCTGATCTCACCCACCTCTTCTGGGGATCCCTAAGACCAAACCCCAAACCGCATCGTAATGTGTACAACCCAAATTCCAAAGCACCATGGGAACAGAGAAGTGGAGCCTAGGAAAGACAATAATTAAATAATACAATGAAAGCTTAAACTTCCAAGTTAATTCTGGGGCATCATTTATAAAAGTTAACAGGGCATATTTAATTTAGGAATTGGCTCACATCCTTCTCCTTACAGCTCAAACCTCATAAATGAAATATACTGGATCATTGCCCAGCACGGAAATAAAAGTTATGAATAATGTTTCTATCTCAATCATTGTCAGCGCTTTAATATTCCTAATTACTTTAAAAAGCTAGATATTCAATATAGCAAAACTTCTTTCCCCTTTTATCTCCACTCGTGAGCCTCGTGCAATTTAATAAGGGCCACTCTGTTGTCCTTATCCAGTATAAACTGACGTCCCATTTTTTCATGCTTCGTTATTATATGGGACACAGGTTTATGGCCAAGCATGTGGACACTCCATTTTCCCATATTGCTTGGTTGAAAAGCTCAAACAATCCATAAAGCTGGCCCGTCTTCCTCCTTCCTCTACAGAACAGAAAGAAATTAGTGACGGCCCTTAAAGAAATTAGGCAGTGGGGTTGTAAGTCTATAAAAGCATGGAAAAGCCCCCATCCCCACCTCAGAGCCAGATGTGTCCCCTTGAGGACTGTCAAAATGATTAATCCTTCGATCCCTTGGCAGCTGCAAAAGGCAGGGCAGGGGCAGGTACCGGATGACGGATATTTACATCCTTCCCTGACACTTCCGGGAATTTATCCCCAGAAGAAATTGGGCCTCGGCGGGGAGGTAGGAGAGACAGGTGCAAGAAGAATGGCTCCGACATTTCCACCCAGGACCCCAGGCCCTTCTTCACACATACATAATCCCAAGATTTTGAAAAACTTCCCAAAATGTTCTTGGAAGGTCTGTGCCAAAATCTGCATAGAGGAAAATCTTCAGGGAAGTGACTTGTGGTGACTGTCTTTATGTCACTGGCTATGATCAGTCATTGGCCACTTAGAAACAGCGCTGTTTCACCCAGCGGGCTACAGACTAGGGGCATACATCACACATGATGGAACTGCCACGTGCTCCCCCGCTTCCTCTCTCTCTCTCTCTCAAGAAAGTTTCAGGTAGCCCAGGCTGGCTTTGAACTCACTATGTATCCAAGGATGGCCTTCAATTCCTGGTCCTTCTGCCTTCACCTCCCTAGAGCCTGGATTAAAGTCATGTGCCACCTCATATCGTTCACATACACAATTTTTTATTTCATATTATTCTGTGTGTGTGAACGCGTGTGCACGCGTGCGTGCCTGTGCATATGCACATGCATGCATATAGTGGTCAGAAGACAACATGGAAGAGTTGGTTCTCTCCTTCCACTGTATGGATTCTGGGTGGTCAGGCTTGGGTTGTCATGCTTGGCAGTCAACATCCATACCCACTGAGCCATCTCATTGGCTCCTCATACACACTAGCACAAAGAGGTGTCTGTGTATGACTCAGCTGCTTTGGGTAGGCTTCAAAGAGTAGACAGTACACACTGGGCACGGGAGGCCCCTGCCGAAGAGCCAAGCTCAGGTTCAGTGCAATGTCCCTCCTCAAGAATGGTCAGGTTCCTCTGCCCCTGCTGTGAGTTCTGGAGTTTTCATAAACTACAGGTCAAATAATTCCTTAGGGCATATGTTGGCTTTGGGGTATACCTAGTGTTAAAGGGTCAACCAATAGCATACTGAAGGGGTTGTTTGTTATTGATTTTTTTTTTTGAGTCTCATGTGTTCCAGGCTAGCCTCAGACTCACTATGTAGCCAAGGATGTCCCTCCTGTCTCTCTCTGGAGTGATGGGGTCAGAAGCTTTTGCCAACATGCCTAGTTCACACAGCTAGGGATAAATACACGGTAATCGATACTAGGCAAGCATTCTGCCTACTGAGTCCCAGCCCAGATGCATCCTGTGCATCTTGTACTTTCTTTTCTTTTCTTTTCTTTTTTGTTTTTTCGAGACAGGGTTTCTCTGTATAGCCCCGGCTATCCTGGAACTCACTCTGTAGACCAGGCTGGCTTTGAACTCAGAAATCCAACTGCCTCTGCCTCCCAAGTGCTGGAATTAAAGGCATGTGCCATCACCGCCCGGCACATCTTGTACTTTCTAAACTGTGAAAAATTCCAAGTTTTATATCTAACAGGCCCAAAGGATTCAGTGACAGGGAAGAATCGGGAACAACCTAAATGCTCACCAGACAAGCCTACTGAATACACTTAGTAAACCACAGAATGGAAGTCTAGACAGCCATTAAAATTTTAAAGGAGATTAATGCTTATTGACAAGGAAATGAGTGTACAACTTGGGATTGAATTAAAAGAGCCAGGTTCGGGCTAGCACACACACAGACTCAGCCAGTACTGCATGCAAATGTCAGAGAAGTGCCATAGTTACTGCTATCCAAAGGCCAGAACAGGTGAACTTGGGCTGTGACCCAGAGTCTATGCTCTTGGTAAACTTTTATTTTTATTTTTAATGTGAATAGGTATAAGTTAAAAATTAATGGGAAAAAAATCTAAACCAAGCAAGCCCAGTGTTTCCAATTGAAGACAACCTGAAGCTTTCCCAGCTCATGTGCAGACAACCTGAGCTCTCCAGGAACTCATTCTGCACCTGGAGAGACAGCCTTCCCCATGCACCCCAGAGCCGGCGGATGGGTGTCCAGCCACGCAAGCAGGCTCCAACTCTCAGATAAAATCTGATTATAATTTGTGTTTCCCAGCTGATTCCTCTCCCGATAACAGTGTCTTGGGGTCAGAGCTTATAAACAGACTCTTCCTTCTACTGAGAGCAACTATGTTTTCGTAGTGAAAGCCTATTTCAGGGGCAGAAGATACAGCTCATTGGTTAAGAAAATTTGCCACTCTTCCTGGGGACCCAGGGCTTTACTTAGATCTGGCTTCACCATTTACTGGTTAGCTGTGTCGATGAGAGCTTCTTATAGCCTCTCTGTGCTGTGTCTTTTCCATCTGTAAAATAGGCCCGATACTTCCTCAGCCCACAGACGCTGTGAAGATGAAATAAGGAGACGAGAAAGCATCCAGTGCATGGTCAAGTGCAGTCGATGGCAGCACCGACAGCAACACTCTTCTCTTGCAACACTGGCCTCTGCAAACGCGTCATTATGTGCTTGGATGTAGAAATGATAATTTAAGGGAAAATAAAGGCCGCAGGCCACAGACGGGGAGGCATCCCAAATGATGTCGCATAAGATATCTCAGAGAAGAAAAGCTGGGGAGGAGATCAATGGCTGTCCTGTAATAACGGAATGGCTGAGCTGTGGGAGGAGGTCCCCTGTTTCTTCCACATAACCTCAATGGTCATTACCTTCTGATCTGGGGTGGCTCACTCCATATCCATAGCCTGTGGCCTTGTCGAATGAGTTCCTGGGGAGAAATTCCAGGCATGCCAAGAAAAAGACCACGGCAATCCATCAGCCTGCTCTAGTCTTCTCTGTGAGCAAGAACCAACCAAAGCGGAGAATACTTCCATTGGGGAGAATGGAGGATTTCCCAATGGTCAAAATGAGCTTGCATAGGACGAAGTGAGTTTCCTGTCTCAGGAAGGACTCAAGCCAAGGTTGGAATGCTTTCAGCCTGACACACTTCAATGCTCCAAAGTGAGAATCTATGAATCCCCTTAATCATATGCTGCTTTCCTTCCAAATGAGCTAGGGCCGTTATAGATGGGGTAGAAAGAAGCCCACGGCTCAAGTGCCGAACTGCTCCTCTCCCTGATGGTGGCTCCTCCCCTGATCATGGCTCCTCCCCCTGATCATGGCTCCTCCCCCTGATGGTGGCTCCTCCCCCTGATGGTGGCTCCTCCCCTGGTCGTGGCTCCTCCCCCTGGTCGTGGCTCCTCGCCCTGATCGTGGCATTGTTTTAAGAGTGAGCAGAAGCTTTGGGAGGTGGGGACTAGTTGGAGGGACAGGTGACAAGGACTGAGTCCTTGGTGGGTATCTTGTCCTTGGCATCTTTCCTTCCTGTCTGTCTGTCTTTCATGAAGTAGAGGATCTCTTCCACATACTCCTACCACCATAATATTTGGTCAAGCAACTGAGGACTGAACTCTCTGAAGCCATGAGCTGAGATACGTCCATCCTCTCAGATTGTCTCTCTCGGGTATTTGTTCGAGGTAATAGCGGAACGGACTCATCATAAACCCCAAACTCTTAGAACTTTCTTTGGCTCCGGTAGGATATGCCTTTGAGTAGATCCAAGGGATCCGGTGAGCCCATAGTCACCCACAGATGATGGACCTCAGCTCAGGAGGAAGATTTCGAGGAGAGGGGCAAGCTGTGGGTTTGACCCTGACGACACGGGGTGGGGGGGGTTGAACTATCTTGTGTTACTTTTTGAAGTAACCCTGGTATTTGGTAAACTAATTCTGGTACAAGACCTGCTTAATATGGTCGAATTCCATTCATCAAAGTCCATCAGGCAACAAGCCAGAGATGACAAAGATAATGTCTGAAAGGCCCCCAGACCCACCGTCCACAGAGCACTGAGGCAGCTGTAAGCACACAGCCCGGGAGAGACTGAGACTCCATCCCCTCCCTCACAGACCACCCTTACCCTTGGGAAGGGGTAGCAACAGCAGTGGGCAGGCCCAGCCCAGCAGGCTCACCTGCTTCAGTCAGATGTTTCTAACCCGAAGATCCACTGTCAGCAAAATTAAACCAAAGGAACCGCAGACAGAGGACATGCCCTTGGCCATTTCCTCCTCTGTGCTTTCCTGGAATTCAATTTCGCAGCAAAACCGGCTGAGCACCAACTCATACATCCCTTGGGCTCATTCTCCCTCGTCTAGCCTTCCTTCCCTGCCATAGCATCTCTGTAAGGCACTGGTGTAGGTGGAAAGGAGACTGTGCAGCCATTTGGGGTTCCACACACATTACAGAGGGTTTCATGGAAGCTCCGAGCAGTTATGCCCCTCCCTGATCCAGGAGAGCTGATAAGACTTTAGATAAAGCCACATCCCATGCCCTCCTTTAGACATAGACATAGACATAGGTACCATGTATCAAATCTGCATATCAAAAGACCACAACTAGATTTTCCTGGCCCAGCAGAGAGCAGGAGAGAGCACATGCACTGTATCAGGCCAATGTGTGTGAACCCACCATTCCCCTCTCTAAGCGTTTTTTGCTTTACAGTTTTTAAATTGTTCTTTTACTTATTCACTTTATATCCCACTCACTGCCCACATCCCAGCCACCCCCTTCCACAATCCTTCCCCCATACCCTCTCCCCTTCTCCTTTTTTTTTTTTTTTTTTTTTTTTGGTTTTTCAAGACAGGGTTTCTCTGTATAGCACTGGCTATCCTGGAACTCACTCTATAGACCAGGCTGGCCTCAAACTCAGAAATCCGCCTGCATCTGCCTCCCAAGTGCTGGGATTAAAGGCATGTGCCACCACCACCTGGTGGTATGTACTCATTTATAAGTAGATATTGGCCATAAAATACAGGATACCCATGCTACACTCCACAGACCTAAAGGAGCTAAGCAAGAAGGAAGGCCCAAGCGAGGATGCTTGAATCTCTAAGGTTTTACAATGGTCACAGCCTCTGTGGGATAAGGGGCATAGGGGTAGCTCCCCAAGATGCACAAACAATGGGTCTTAGAGCTGTAATGAGTTGGCATAAGTATATTTTCACCCCAAGTTACCATTAAAGAGACTACCCCAACTCAAAACAGGAAGAAAATGGGGCTCCAATACTATTCAAGGCCTCTGAAAAGCCTATAGGACCACAGCATTAAAACAGCCATTGCCTAGTTATAGAATGTACCTGTGGAAGGAGGTTATCTGAGGCTATTGAAGGAGGAGGTGGAGGAGGATTCAGCTGTACCCTTGGCAGCGAATTTCTTAAGCTTTGGCTGATACATACATACATCCCCTAGGGTACTTGTGCCACAATAAAGGTAATGTACCATGCTGGTATGGTCATCTACAGGTGTGCCTGCCTCCTAACCAGGCAGGTTTCTCTAAGAAATGGGCATTCTTCATGCACGAAGATATAGGAACACAGTGCTCTTCCCTTAGGGTTGTCCCCTTCTCCTACTGCAGGGAACATAAAGATATCCTACCAGCCTCATATATAGCAGCTCCTTGCACATCCACAGACACCCGTGAAACCGAGTCTCTGGACCAGCCAGACCAAAGACCAGGCCTAATGACCACCTGGATCTATACACAGGCATACACAACATCCTAAGTTAATAACAACCCTCAAAGACCATATACAGAGGTGGGTCATCAAAAAACCCTAAACAATTGACCCCACACCTCTCTACATTTACAACCCTCACAGACCCCATAAGTCCCCCCATGACCCTAAAGCCCTTGACTCCAACAAACGTTGCCACTTACTAAGTGCAACTGGCTTCTTTTTGACATCCCAAGTCATCCCCACCTGACGCAAGAATAATCTTGCATATGCCACCACCCCCACCCATGTCATAACCCAAAGCCCCCAGACTCACCGCTGGAGCAGTCAGGGCCTCCCCATCCAGGCTCACAGTGGCAGGTATCAGGAGAGACGCAGCGGCCATGCATACACTCCTCAGTGCACAGAGCTGAGGGCATGGGAGGGGAGAAAAGCGGACAGTGAGAACCAGCCATCTGGGCTCAGAGCAGAAGCCACGTTGTCAGGGGGTCCCTGGTGCTAAGCATACTCCAGACGTATCTTTGGCTTGGTGGGTAAACATCAAATTTAATGTGACCTGAGTTGTTTAACTTTGAAATGTGTCTGACAAGAGGGCATTGTGTCTGCCCCAGACTCACTTCTTAAAATGAAACCAACCTAAGATAATGCAGCCTTGGCTTTTTGGTAATATCTCCTCAGTTGACAGAGAATCCCCGGCACCTCATAAACCATGTTTGGTATCACACACCTAATCCCAGCACTCAGGGGGTGGAGGAAGGAAGATCAAGAGCTTAGGGTGATCCTCAGCTACATAGTAAGTTGGAGGCTAGTCGTGGATGATCTGCCTTATATAAAGCACGCTCTCCTTCAGGCTAGCTGTGGTGATACACACCTGCGAGTTTAAGGTGAGAGGATCAAGATGAATTTGAGGCCAGCCTAGGTTACGTAGAGAATCCCTGTCTCAAAGAGATTGAGAGACAGGCAGAGACAAAGGGAGACAGAGAGACAGAGACAGAAGAGAAAGAAAAAGGAAAAATGGTTATGAAGTGGTAGTAGGAGTTTGGGGGGGCTGGAGAGATGGTTCAGTGGTTAGGAGCACTGGCTGATCATCCAGAGGACTTGAGTTCAGTTCTTAGCATCCACATCTGGCAACTCATAGCCACTTTGTAACTCCAGTTTCAGGAGATTCAATGTCTTCTTCTGGCCTCCAACTGGCATTCATAAACAAATGACATATACTCATATAGACAGACATATACACATGTGATTAAGGGCAAAGTAAATATAAAAATATAAAAACTTCAGCGTTTGATTTGTGGAGCCTGTACCCTGCTAGAGCCCCTCGTCACACTCCCAAACTCCTGCCACATCCGCTCAGCAAACCTGCCCCCTCCATCTTTTGCTGGCTCCAGTTTCTCCCCAGTAAAGCCCCTCATGTAGCAGGCTGCCTGGCAAGAGCAGACACTGGGCCCCCACCTTCCCGCCCCCCTCTTCAAACATCCCTATTTTGGGGTTCTCAAATGTCAGCAAATCTGCAAAGTATACAAATGCTGAGGGGGAAAAGCAACAG
The DNA here is from genome assembly GCF_008632895.1 of Mastomys coucha. Taxonomy (NCBI): domain Eukaryota; kingdom Metazoa; phylum Chordata; class Mammalia; order Rodentia; family Muridae; genus Mastomys; species Mastomys coucha. The sequence continues at coordinate 59,002,820 of NW_022196906.1, read as the reverse complement.
CTAATTATAAGAAAGTAATTAAGAGAGACATCCACGATGATGATAATTGTAATTAGAAAGTGCCTGGCAATTTCTTATCACGCAGTCAAATGCTACAGCCCTGGAGTCGCTAGGCTAGGCGGTGAGCAAAGTTTCCGTCCACCGCACCGGCACTGAGGAGGCTTATTGACAGCCTGTGTGAGGAAGGGAGATTATTGCTCTCTTCTTTCGATAGAATCCACATTTTCCAAGGTCACCCTTTGCTCCCCAAGAGATCTGCCCCACCACCTAATCCATCAGCCAAGAATTACAGAAAACCCCACGAGCTACCCTCACTAATTTTGCAAGCTCGGGAAATCAGCAGCTATCATCAACCCTGTCAATCTCCCGGGTGGGCTTGAGATAAAGGGTTTTTACTCTGAAAGCAGTGAGAATCCATCTTGCTGTCTGTTTCTGGCCTGGGCTGAGGAGCAGGTAGCCTCCTAGGGTGAGTCTAGAGTGGCTGCCACTGACCTCCCTGCCTGGCCTAGATGCTTTCTGGTGTGACAATGGGCCATGTTATGGTTGGGTGCGGGGTCTTTTAGCCCTCTCTTAAATGGCCCTGGAACTAATGCTCCTTCCTATAGGTGCTGCCTTAGCTCTGTCTAGGTCCCCAAGCAGGGAGACACCAGGTCAGAGGTCTTCATCAGCCAGCCCCTAAACAATCTACACAAGTGGCTTTAGAGGACCGCCCTGGTTTATGCTAAGGATACGCACAGCCCCAATGCTGGAGATCGCTAGGGATGGCTCCCCCAGCTCCCTGACTGGGGAACCAGGCTCCACTTAGAGTCACAGACACTTTCTCTGTCACTAGCCAGTCACTGTGATGCCAAACCTTTCTAAGTGGGTTCAAATGGGCCTATGTCCCTGGAAGACACAGAAAAGCAGGTGCCCATCTCTTCCTCCCCATCTCATGCCAGCCCCTTGGAGCCTGCCAGCTCCCAGTGCTGACCTCACTGTTCTCTCTCCTCTGTCACTATCTCTGTAGGCTGAGAACCCTATGAGATGCACAGCTGGGCCTGTTGAGATCACAGCTCATCAGCTTGGTAAGGATAACGCCAGCTCTTTGCTTCCCTGAGTACAGAAAGCCTAAACTTTGACCCTGGGGTCTCTGCCGAGGTAGTGGGAGTCTTTATAAATTCTAAACCTGCAGGGTGTCAGGGATGGAAGACACCTCAGAGGAAAAGAGAACATCATACTTGGCCCCTTCATTGTACGGATGGAGAAACTGAGGCTCTAGGACCCATTATCTCAGGTATATATGGCCTGTCAGATAGTCAGGAATTCAGGGTGAGCTTCCTGGAGATGGAGGCCATTGAAGGTGGTGGGGGGCGGGGAGTGTGCCCAGATTGTGAGCCCTTGTTTAGCATCTCCCTATCCTGGCTAAGGAGCAAGAACATAAGGACCAAGACACAGCACAGGGCAGGGGTGAGGTATCGGTGAGAGTGGGAGACAGGCCAGAGCCAGTTTCCACACCTGAGCACCCTGCAGAGGGAGGGACTTTGACCCCTGGAAGGGGGAAGAGGAAAGAGCAAGAGCTCAGCCAGTTTCTCACCTGCCTTCCTATCTCTTCAGATCCCAGAGACCTGGGACACTTGCTTGCACCCTGCGCCCTCTCCTTAAGCAGCAGGAATGGCCTTTGGGTACTCTGAGCAAGCTATACACTGCACAGCTTTCTCGCCTTGTCCCCTCCAGGGCTCTGGAGACCCAGAGTACAGGTTGTCAAACGCCACCCGACATACTACAGCCATAACCCCTAGCTTAGCCGTGTTCAGAATATTGGTGTCCAGGCCACACATGCAGAGCAGCCACTCACATGTCCCAAACCCACTTTCAGGGACGTGGCCAGGGTCCCTGTGTTCCCTCCAAACCTCACTCTCCCTCTCTTGCTCGGCGTCCTGCTGCTGTGCCCGCACTGTCTGCTTGTTAAAACCTCAATCCATTCATATTTCATAGGTGTTGTTTAGACAGATGTTTGAATGCTGAAATATTGATGACAAACACCTGGGGCTGGGATTGCTAGATCTGGCATTTGGGCTGCTGTTTGAACACCTGGGGAAAGAGAGGGGGAGTCACCTGAAGGTTAGTGAAGTTAAGATGCCATGACCCCGAGTGTGGGCCTGGGAGTGGGCATGGGCATGGGGTGGGGACCAGGGTCGGGGTCAGGTCTGGGTGTGGGTCTGAATCTGGGTCTGAGGCTGGGTACGGGTGTGGGTCTGGGTGTGGGTCTAGGTGTGCATGTGGGTATGGGTGTGAGTCTGGGCCTAGGGTTGGGACTGGGTCCAGGTCCAGGTCTGGGACTGGGTCTAAGGCTGGGTGTGGGTCTGGGTCTGAGGCTGGGTATGGGTGTGGGCCTGGGTGTGGGTCTAGGTGTGCATGTGGGTGTGGGTGTGGATGTGAGTCTGGGCCTGGGGTTGGGACTGGGTCCAGGTCCAAGTCTGGGTCTGGGTCTGACACCATACAGCTGACCCTCTGGAGGGACTGGGTTAGGACCCTGCCATCCCTGACTCCTTCTTTTTGGCTCCTGCAGATACAGGAGACTTTAGTCAAGTCTCTCCACTGCATGTCCATGTGCTCAGGTGCAAAGACCACAGTGCATACTCGATGAGACCAACCTCACGTCAAGGGGAGTGGGCAGCACCTCCACTCTCTAGCCCTAATAAGAAATCTGAGGCGGGCAGTGGTGGCGCACACCTTTAATACCGGCACTTGGGAGGCAGAGGCAGGAAGATTTCTGAGTTCAAGGCCAGCTTGGTCTACAGAGTGAGTTCCAGGACAGCCAAGCAGGAGAAACCCTGTCTCGAAAACACAAAACAAAACAAAACAAAACAAAACAAGAAAAAAAAAAACAAACAAAAAAAGAAAGTGTAAGAAAGAAATCTGAACTTCTTCTCCTTCCACTGCTTCTCATTGCCCTGCCATCTTCTAGCATCTTCTAGTGTCTGCCAACCTCCTGGCATGCTAGGGACGCTGCTGCTGAGAAGCAGTTTGCTGGAGTTAGAGCACATGGCATCCAGGGCACAGGGGCTTGCTCTACAGGAGTTATTCAGTGACTCCGCTCACTTCTATCTATGTATCAACCCTCTCTCCATTGAGTGGAGGACGGTGACAAGCTACACCTCAGGCTGTGGGGATCAAGGTAATTGATAAAGAGCAGTGCCGGGGGTAGCAAGTGTCACAGGGGCCTTGCTTTCACTACTCACAGGGCATCATCCTGTGACATAAGCCTTTGTCATCACACATACCACACACACAACATACACATACACACACAGCACACACATACCACACATATACCACACACACACCACATACACAATATACACACACACCACACACACACATACACACACACCACATACACAATATATACACACACCACACACAAAAACACACCACACACATATACCACATACACAATATATACACATACCACACACATACACACACACATATACCACATACACAATATACACACCACACACACATACACACACACACCACACACACACCACACACACATACAACACATACACAATATACACACACACCACACACACATACACACACACCACATACACAATATATACACACACCACACACAAAAACACAACACACACATATACCACATACACAATATATACACATACCACACACACATACACACACACATATACCACATACACAATATACACACACCACACACACACACATACACACACACATACCACACACACACCACACACACATACAACACATACACAATATACACACACACCACATACACACACATACACCACATACACAATATACACACACACCACACACACACACCACATATACAATATACACACACACACATACACACACACATATACCACACACACCACACACCACACACACACACAGAGTTACCCTCACTCCCAGCCTTCATTGTGGTCCATGCTAAGTGGTCTGCAGGGGTCTGCTAGCAGATCCCTGATAGGAAAGACTGCCATAACCTAAGTTTAAATCTGAGATTTACCAATTACTATTACTCCACCACTACCATAAGCAAATGACCCCCTTCCATGCCTTGAACAGTCAAACCCACCTCATAGCTGCTGAAAAGACTAAATGAGATGTCTTGGGGTTGACGAGATGTCTCAGTGGATAAGGGCATGAATCTGATGTAAGTTCAAGCCCTCCTCATGGTGGAGGAAGAGAACCAACTTCCATAAATGGAGCTCTGATCTATCTCCACAGATGCACTGTGGCACGGGCATGTCCCTTCCTCATCCCACACCACTAAAAAAAATAAATGTAACAGATAAATACTTAGAAGAACACCCTGCAATAGTAAGTGTCTAAACCCAAGAGCTGTTGACTGCTGACACCTCTTCACACTCCCACAACATTCTCTCCCTCTCTCTGTCTCTCTGTCTCTCTGTCTCTGTCTCTCTCTGTCTCTGTCTCTCTCTGTCTCTCTCTGTCTCTGTCTGTCTCTGTCTCTCTCTCTCTCTCAATTAAGAAAATGTCTCTAAGCCAGGCGGTGGTGGCGCACGCCTTTAATCCCAGCACTTGGGAGGCAGAGGCAGGTGGACTTCTGAATTCGAGGCCGGCCTGGTTTAGAGAGTGAGCTCCAGGACAGTCAGGGCTATACAGAGAAACCCTGTTTTGAAAAACAAAAAAACAAAAAAACAAAAAAACAAAAAAAAAAAAAAAAAAAAAAAAAAAAAAAAAAAAAAAAAAAAAAGAAAGAAAGAAAGAAAGAAAGAAAAAAGAAAAATGTCTCTATAAAATCAGGCTGTAGGCAAACCTGTAGGGCATTTTCTTAATTAGTAATTGATGGAGGAAGGCCCAGACCATTGTGAGTGATGCCACCCCTGGGCCGGCACCACTGGGTTCTATAAGAAAGCTGGCTGAGCAAGCTATGGGGAGCAAGCCAGTAAGCAGCAATCCTCCATGGCCTCTGCATGGCTCTGCCTCTGGGTTCCAGCCCTGCTTGAGTTTCTATCCTGATTTCCTTTGATGAGCAATGATGTGGATGGGTAAGCCAGATAAATGTTTTCCTCCCCAAATTGCTTTTGATCATGGTGTTTCGTCCAAGCCATATTTCCCCTAAACTAAGGCAAATCCAACCAAAGGCCCACCCAGCATGCTTTGGGGAAGTTCACTATCATAATTTTCTCAAATGCTAACCTCAGGGAGATCTCCTCTGAGGTCTCCAGCCCCTGGGGGATATAGCTGCTTCCTCCTCAGTTTTGGTAAGCCCTCACACAGCAGATGCTCAGTGTCTGTAGGTCCAACACTCTTCTGGCCCAGCAGAGTTTAGTGTAGCAGGTATAGGGAGCACAGCCTCAGAACAAGCTCACAGAGAAGTCATCTAGACTCTGAGTTGTCCCTTGGCTCAACATGGACTAGCCCCAGGCCAGGTGGCTGGAAAAGACAGTGGTGTGGGCTATAGAGTAGGAGAAACTGTACCTGTGCCAGAGACGCCACGCCTTCATCCTCCTCAGCCCTGTGTCTTCAAGTTTAAATGAGGACTACATCCTATGAAGTCTGAAGGCAGACTCTGTGAAGGATCACACCAGCTGTCCCCCTGCCTCAGGTGATACCTAGACAGCTGCATCCACCCCTCTAGTCCCTCTTGCTTCCCTTTCCTAGAGCTTGGCAACACCTCTCTCTTGACATCTCAGTGAGCTTCTTTTTTTTCCTTCCTCTGTAAATGGTGCTGGCTGACCTGCTGCCTGGTTTTGTAAATAAAGTTTTATTGGCACACAGGCTCATCCATTCATTTCCACATCTCCATATGTGCTTTTGAACAGTAAGGACAGTATGAAGAAGTTTTCCAAAAACAGATGGTCAGTTGAGCCCAGAACATTGAATCCCAGGCATTTTATGTGGGGAATGGCCCCTGATGCTGGAGGTTCCTGATTGAAGGAGGAAAGTGGACTATGCACAGTTAAGGCTTCTCCCTCTTTCTTTATTCTAACTAAACTGAACTAACTCCCCAGTACAACCAGACAATAAACCAAAATATATAGAAAATCTGAAAGGAAGTCAATCTAGCTTTGGTCCACCCAAGGGAACCAGGGAGACCCAGGCAGGCAGCAGAATTTGCAGCAGCCACTACACTGACCTAGTAGTCTATTATAGTCCCCTCTCCTTCCCTGGGGACCAGAGACAAGTAACATGGAAGAGTCATTGAAGACCTGAACTGTGATCAAGGGTTCACGTGTCACGAGTCACTGCAGTGAGTGTGACAGGAAATGAGGTTGTGTAAGCAGTCCTTCCTCTCTGTCAGGTACTAATCGTACCATGCCCAAATCCTGGGGTCTGGCCCTCTGCCAAGTGGAAAATGCCCTTGAGAGATCCTGATAACCCACACATCTGGCTAGGAAGAGAGTTTATTAGGTTCTCAGTCCTCATCTTTTTTCTTTTTCCTCCTCCAGCCTTTTTAGACATTTTTGTCTCAACCACCCCTCCCCTCCCCACATCTGTATCATGATCTGTCAGTGACACAAGCCCTCGCCTGCAAATAAGGACTTATTCTGTGCCTTCTGGAAAATCAAGATGACAAGCCAGTGTTGACTCCTTGGGAATGTCTCCGCCCCCTCTTACCTCCTCCCCTTCCCTGTGCCCAGGGATGACCTCCATGGACAGCATCCCAGGCCTCCTCCTCCTCTAGCCCCTGGGTAGGTCCAGCCCCTGGGAATGACCAGCAAGAGACAGGAAGAGAGGTTGCACCAGGGGTCTAAGGTCCTGGGGAGCCCTCAGGCCTGAGGGATGACAGTGGGCCTCACATAGATGCTATACCATTTCTTAGTTCATTCCCTGCCTATGTTTGTTTATTCTTCTGAGATGAAGTCTTATGTACTCCAAACTGACCTCAAACCCACTACGTAGCAGAGGATTGCCTTTAATTAATTATTCTTCTGCCTCTACCTCCCAAATGCTGGGATTACAGTGCACCATCACACCCAGTTTATGCAGTGTTTGGGATAGAACCCAGGATGTTGCACATTAGTAGGCAAGCACCCTACCGACTGAGTTACTTCTGCAGCCCTCTCCTTGCCTCCTGTTCTCAAAACAACCACATTATCATTACACTCTCCCCAGTGATTTTCTTCACTAAAGCCTCGACTGGTCCAGAGCCATGCCAAGGTCTGAGCCCACACATGTGCATGATGCTAAATGGCTGCTCCTCCAGACCTCCATTCCCCTGTATGGAATATGAAATGAAGGGGTTAGAGGTAATGACCCACTGCCACTCTAGCTCTGGGTGTGCAGGTCTATTGTGCAGCAGCTTTTGGTTTAGGGGACAATTCAAATGAAGCTTGAGGGGAATGAAGAACTACCTTAGTAGAGGACCTGAGTTTGAGCCCAAGAACAATATATAAATAAGAGCAGATGTCATGGTGCATGTATATAATCCCAGTGCTGGAGGGGCAGATTCCTTGGGCCCACTGGTGGCCAGCTCACCTATTAGTGAGCTCCAGCCTAGTGAGAGGCTATGTAAAAGAAAAGGGAAGGTGGACAGTGTCAAAGGAACACTGAGTTGTCCTATGGCCTCCACACACATATGCATGTGCACACACACACACACACACACACACACCACTGAGTATATGGGAGGGGGAAAGAGAGAGGGGAAGGGAGAGAGATGGAGCAAGCGAGTGAGAGCTGAACGCATACAAATATGTGTGTACACGCATACAAAATGCAGCTTGGTGTGGGAACAATGTGCTCTAGGGTGCAGGCAGCAGCTGGAGTGGCAGTCTTCAGGGAAGAAGGAGCTCACACAGGCAACTGGGTCCCAGGATGAGAGCTTGGCGCCAAGCAAATACTCGAGATAGACTCGGGTCTCCTCAGGAGATTCAAGCTACAGAGAGAACACTGGCCCTTCCTGACCACTGGCTGGCCCTCATGGTGGAGAGCCCCTTGAATCAATTCTCCATTCTATTAGCATTCCACCCGAGACGACCCACGAGTCCCCAAGGTGCTCATGGTAATATATCTTGCCTGGCTGCTTGCAAATGGTCTAACTAGTTAATGAAACTATAAAATTCCCTCGCATGAAAAGGTCAAGACAAATAAAGACAACTTCCATGCTCCCTGGCCCCATACCTAGTGAGGGCTAGAAGAGCCCTAGGGTCCAGACCCAGGGTGGCCTCAGGAGTCCATGGCACATGGCTTCTGCGGCTTCCCATGACCCCTTTTCCCCCTGTGCCCCAAGGTACATTGATCAACCCAACATTAGCATTCCTGGCAGGAGCCACAGACCAGGTTGTCATTGGATTCTGCTTAGAAACAAAATGACCTCCATCCAAGTAGGCCTAAGTGCCAATTCTGAGGGGACATGCTTAGCATGAATGATTCTGCCATAGCCAAAGCCACATACCCCTATATGCCAAGTATGTATGTCTGTGTGTGTGTGGGAGGGGGAGACATAGGCATCCCCGGGGGGCTTCTGAAACAATCTGTAGATGAGTTTCACCCAGCCCTTTGTAATCACTATCCCTGAGTTCCCTCCTGAGCCAAGGAGCCAAGTCAGCAGGCTCCTCTTTTCAGCACATCTAGGCTTGGCTTTGGGTGGCTGTGGCCATGTTTGACTCCAGGAGATGAGCAGTCAAGTTTAGGGAAACATCAGCTCCCCTGCTGGAAGGCTCTGACAGGCACAAACCCTTCCTGATCTGGAGATCCGAGGCTGAAAGTGCCATCCCACTGTTGTCTTTAACTTTTTTCAAAGTCTACTTTTAGTAATGGTTCAGTAGTGTCTGGGTAGCAAACACGAATCAGCAGCAGTGGTACAGCCTAGCAGAGACATCTAGGCCTGAGCAGCAGTGGCACGGCCTAGCAGAGACATCCAGGCCTGAGTAGCAGTGGCACTGCCTAGCAGAGACATCTAGGCCTCAGCAGCAGTAGCACGGCCTAGCAGAGACATCCAGGCCTCAGCAGCAGTGGCACGGCCTAGCAGAGACATCCAGACCTCAGCCAAGGCAGCACAAACTAGCAGGAGGGACCTGGACCAGCAGGGATGCCAGGGGACGTTCTTTGCCATCCCTCTCTCAACGAAGTGAAGATCAGCGAAGGCAGGAGACCACGAAGCATTGCAAAGCTAGCTATGCAAACCTGCCATCATTGTCTGTTGGGTCCCATTTATCTCCAAACATCACATGTCTTCCCATAGGTCTTGCCTCACCACCTGAGTCTGTCTTATCAAAACTCCAGGTGAGTCTATCAGCTGGCATCACTCTGCCAATTGGTCCGAGTCTACAGAAGTGGCAAGAAGCCACTAGGATGTCACCAGAAGGTTTTTTGATGTTATGCATTCACCTCTGGGTTCCTGCTCCGCTCATTAGCTGCTCAGCTTCCTCACCTGCCTTATCTGTAACCCGGGAGCATTACTGCAGAGACCTGAAGCCACCTACAGCCAGAGCTTGCAGCTGTGCCCTTTCCCAGTCTTGCTGTCGTCAATATTCCTCTTCTCAAGGCTGGGTAGAAGACCTGGGACATCATAGTCCCACTGTGGCACTTTCAGCTCAGAAAAATGATCCAAAAACCTGAGTTAGGGCCAGGAAGAATTCCTTGTTAGTAGACATAAGGAGGGAGAGACAACTTTAGCTCAGAGAGTTGGGCTCTTGGAGACAGGGAGTGGAGAAAGCCACAGCCTGGGTCAGGCCACTGGTTAACAACAATCCACCAAGAGGAACGGTGTGTACAGCCCCTTCCTCTTCTGACCCTCAGAGAACATTCTACAAGAAGGCCATGACCCAGCTGCCAAAATCTATCTCTCATGGGGCTCCAGAGTTGTACTGCACCACTAGGGAGTGTGTGTGAAAATGTGCCTACCTGTCATGTTCACTTTAATATCACCTCCTCCAGGAAGTTCCTCGTGACTACATAATCCTACCCTGCCCCAAGCTGGGCCACCTTGTTATCTAGCACTCATTTCTCCATTCTACTTACTGAGCTCAAACCAACTCCACAAAGGCAAGAAAGAGGTTCAATATCTCAGTGTCCCAGCATGGAACCAGACACAAGAGAAGCATAGTCAACACAAACTGGACCCCTGCCCTTCCCGATCCAGGACCTATTCTCTCCTATGAGGGCCATACCAGTCCGCTTGAGGGCGAATGCAATCACTCAGCTAAAACACCTGACTATGCTTAAGCCCCACCTCCATGGCGGGATGGCAAAGGGTGTTTGTTTGTTTGTTTGTGTTTTGCTTATTTGTCTGTCTTTGTTTGTCTGTTTGTTTTTGAGTAGCCCAGGCTGGCCTCCACTTACTATGTTGCTGAAGATGATTTTGAACTTCTGACGCTCTGCCTATATACGCCTCCTGGGTGCTGTGATTACAGCTGGACCACCAAGCCCATCCCTGCAGTACTGAGGGTGGATGAGATCCAGGGCCTCCAGAATGCTAGGCAAGCACTCTACCAACTTAGCAACATCCCAGCCCTGAAAAATGCTTCTTAGAAAAATGCCAGTGACTGCAGCTGGCACAGACTGTCTTGTCACAGCCAAACCCAGCGGAGGGGTGGGGGGCAAACCTCCATCCCATTCTAGAGCCCAGGGGAGCCATCTATCCTCAAACACCAGATGATAACACCCTACCCCCCCCCGACCCCCCGCATCAGGGGACCTCCCTCACATCTCTACCAATCATCCTAAGATATTAGCCTGACTTGCTTCAAACGTGGCTTAACAGAGAGAAACCTGTTTACCAATTAAAATTGCCGCCTGTCAGAACGCTGCTATCATGTGCCTGCATACAGCAAGTCTGCCAACCACAGGCCTGATAAAAGCCATGGCATGGTAGTCAGCAGCTTCCGTGGGTGCAGAAGGCCCAGGCTCTGCTCCTGCCAGCCCAGCCTTCCCCAATTTGTAGAGGATTTTCACAGTTGAGCTGCTCCAACTCCCCACCCTGTGTCCCTGCAAGGAGCAACAGCTTTCAACTTGTTAATGGCTTTGGAACATACGGCCTGAGTCAGCAACCCCCAGCACACGACCCAAGGAGAGGTTTTTCTAGGTCTTTTTTTCCCCCATTTGACAGATGCCAGACTTTCTCCAGAAAGACACATTCCGACTGATTGATTTTTTTTTCTTTAGGAAATTGATCCTCGCCACCTACGAGGCAAGCAAAGCATGAGGCTTGTCAAGTACTTTTTTTTTTCTTCCTTTTCTTTTTCAACACTGATTTAAAAAAAAAAAAAGTTCTGCTTCTCTAAAAACTTAGTCTTCTTCAAAGGAGCTGGTCTCTTCTTGTGGTTTGAGTGACAGGGTCCCCAAAAAGGTGGTGATGGAGGATGGACAGATGAACCAGTGCACAGTTCCTGTGTTCCCCGTGTTTCATCAGACAGGTGCCAAGCAGATGAGAGTGGGCCAGCATGCACCTGTCAGTTGGACAGACTTGGGTGGGAGTCCCCGTGCCTCTCCCTGGCAAGCTTTTTATAACCCTGAGCAATTAATATGACCCTTGTTACAAAGCCCCCAGGGCCTATCTGTAAAGCAACCCAAGGGTTGGGAGGGCAAAGCAAGAGAAAGATTACACACAGTTTGGCTCCAGCAAGGGCTCAGAAATCCTAGCTCAAGACTTGACCCCTGGTTTTAGAAGAGGTAGCATGAGTTTGACCCTCAGATATGCCTAGGAGATGGCTCAGTCAATAAAGTGCTTGCTATGTAAGCATGAGGATCTGAGTTTTACATAGATTCTCTGAACCTATGTTAAAAAAAAATAGGTATAGAGACATTAGAGACATAGGTCTTTAACACGGGATCTATGAAAGGAGGCAGAGATGGGCAGATCCCTGGAGCTCACAAGCCAAGCCAGCCTAGGTGAACTGTGAGTTCAATGAGAGACTCTCAAAAATAAGGTGGAAACAGATTGAGGAAGACAACTGAGGTTGACCTCTGGCCTCCACAAACACCTCCACACATGTGTAAACACATATGCATGAACATAAAAGCACATACATAATACATACATACATAATACATACATACATACATAATACATAATACATACATACATACATACATACAAAATATAGACATGCTAAGCTCAGAGATTTTCAAAGGCACTTAGAAGCATAGTATCTTCCCAAAGAGGGCCAGATAATGACCCCACCTCTACTTCAGCTAGACATTAACATTTATAGCTCCTTGTCAAATCCCATCCCCAGTTCTGTCAGCAGCAAACAGCTGCTTTGTTCCAGCCTCAATCAGCTGCAACCATGTCAAGTGAAAATGGTTCTTTCCAGCTCCTAGGCCTTTGCACCAACCAGCCTCCCTTCTGAACATGACCAATGGAGGTCTCTCTTCAAATGTCACCCACTTTAAGAAGCAGTCCCTGAATAGCCTCCGTAGGTAAGGCAGCCCTGAAGTGTGTTCTAGCACCTTCCCAACCCCTCCTGATCACATGACACTGGTCACATGACACCACTTGTCTCTTGACTGGAAGAATGAGACTCTCACTCTTGCTGCTACGTCTTGGGGTACGGCCCCGCATGAGCACTGAGCAGCTTTGTAAACAGCTTTTGGGTATCTGAAGGAATGAATCCACGTTGTCCCTGATACTCTGGGCAGCTCTGATCACCACTGAAATCTGCCTTCTCAGAGCTTGTGTGCAGTGCTGCTAAACTTGCCCTTCCTGCCTCTGGCTCCAGGTCCCTTCTGATTCCACCTGACCAGCTTCCCAAGTCTTCTTTCTGTCCAGATCTGAAGGAGGCCTTTGACAGACTGGTAGGAAGCACAGCTCCCATCGGGTATGGCTAGGATGCATGGTGCCCACTCTACAGAACCACCCTCCCTTTGATATTAGTCTTTTTCTGGGCCTGCTCTGAGGCCATCACCCCATTTGGCATGAAGACCACCAAGGGTTCAGTACCCATTGCATCCTCCACAGCAAGCAGCCTATGGTTCTGCTGGTTTTAAATTTCACTCCTATGAGATGCTAAATCAGGGACTGCTTGGCCATGGGAACTCTAAGTTCCCTGAACTTTTGATTTCAAGAATGGGTTCTTCTCATTGTGTTCTCATTGCCTTCTCATGGTGTTGACTGCCGGGAGTGTTCCTCCTTCCAGGAGCCTCTATGTCACTAAAAAGATTCCTCTCTGCCCTGGCCTCCTTTTGCTGCTCTGGCCTATGAGTCAGAGGCCCCTGCCTGCAAGTGGATTATTTAAGCATTATTTAAAATAATGCTTAAAGTCTATTAGCACATGTTATCCAACTTCTAAGTAGTAAAGACAGTAACGACTGAGGGCTGTACGGTGACTCAGAGGTGAAAAGACTCTCCGCACCTCGGACACTCTGACAGACCTAAGCTCGCAAGACAAATGGAGAAAAGGGAGACACTGGCAGGCAGAAAGCACCAGAGTAGGATTGTGGAAGCTAGGCAAAGAAACAGCTGGGGTGAAAGGTCAGGGACCCTCTTCCACATACTCATTTTACCCTGTGTCTTTTGGGGGAGAAGCTTAGCTTCAATATACTTGAACTTGAGCACATGACAGGATGCATGGTCATCCTGTGCCATACATAACACTGGTGACAGCAGCAGGGTCCTGGGCACAACTAACCATCCAGCCACAAGAAAAAGACAAAATCAGCACGCACACACGCACACACATACCCCAAGTAGGAAAATACAGTCACGCACTATGGCATCAGTGCAGTAAAGCCTAGGAAGCTGGGCTAGATCAAAGATCAGAACGGTCCCCTCTGTGAGAAATTACAGGGCAAGAATATACATGTCCTTAAATACACCTCCAAACATGTCTGCAAAGACCACACAGCCAGTAACCCCTCCTCCAGGAGAGTGGCTTGTGAGTGTTCATCTGCTTCTGCAGCTGATACATCCTGAGCCAGGAGACCATGTTACAGGTACAGAAAACAAAGACTACTGAAACTGGGAAAACAGAAGAGTCTCGGGAAAGAGTCTGTGGTCACTCACAGGAACCTCTCCTGGAGGAATCCATCAACATCTACACACTAACCAGTCCCAGTGACAATGTGTGACCACACAGCTCCCTAAGAAATTGTAAGCTGGAAAGTTGGGGGAACCATTTACCTCTATCTAAGGGCTAGACTGTATAGCCTCTGCCTGCTGCTGAGTGGAGACCCCAGAAGTCACCTCCCTACAGGTCTCCATTACACCAAGCCCTGGACAGCAGCAGGTTCTCCAGGGGCCCCACAGTGCCTGAGGGAAGGGAAGGCAGCAGTGAAGCTTGGCAGCATTCATATCCCACAGGTCTCATCCAACACCTAACAAAATGGAGCTTCGCACACTTCTCAGGATGACCTTTCCATCTGCGTCACACTGAGAGCCTCGAGCCTCGCTCTCACTCATCCCAACTTTCTCAAAGTGATCCAGTGAGCCACCCGCCTCCTTCCTCCTTCCCTCTCTTCAGCTCCTCAGCCCCTCTCTGATCTGTAATCGTCATGGTATTTACATAGAGAAGAGATCCTGAAGATGAGTGAAGAAAGAAACAAAAACAGATGGGAGGTAGAGGGAAGAGATGGAGGGACAGACAGATTGAAGAAGGACAAACAGACTTCAGACTGCTTTTGGAGTACTTTGATAATAGTCATCTGGCCCCTTTTCTGTTTTCTAAGTCTTGGAGTTACTTGTTTGCTTGTTTGTTTGAGACAGAGTATACAATGTAGTGCAGGCTAGCCTTAAACTGACTTTGTAGCCTAGAATGATCTTCTATGGTTTGGTTTTCCTCTCTCTCTCTCTCTCTCTCTCTCTCTCTCTCTCTCCTCTCTTTCTCCCTCCCTCCCTTTCTCTCTTATGAGACAGGGTCACCCATCCCCCATGCTTATCTTGAGCTTGCTATGAAGTTGAGAATGACCTTGAATTTATAATCTTCTAGTTTTTCATCAAGTGCTAGGATTACAAGCCCATGCCACCATACCCTGTTTGTGCAGTGATGGTGACTAAACCAAGCTCCATACATTAGGTAAGCATCCACTGACTGAGCCACATCCCCTGCCCACTGTCTGACTTCTAAGGCCTATGTCTGTCTCTTCCTCTGTTGCTCCAGTTCCCTTAAACAGGCAAAACAGATCTGCAATCTCCACTTTACAGACAAGGACATTGAGTCTCAAAGTCATGAGGGCACCACCTCTGGCAACTTCTCTCTGTGGTCCACAGCATCTGCAGTGTCCTCATGATGTCAGTCACAGCAGGTTGTCACCAGTCATCACCCAATATGGGGGGGGGGGGCTCATCTGGACGTCTAGACTACGTTCTGCCACTGAGGACAAAGACCCCTGTCTGCTGCTCCTTCTGACCCACAGGCCGTGCAAAGGCCGTGCAGAGTGGATGCCAGACAGATGCTGGATAGCTGCTGAGAAAGGTGACACAAAACCATAGCAGGCAGCTTTGATGGGCTGGGGACCAAAGCCTGACCTTGTAGGCTGCGCACGGACAGAGCATCTGGCAGTGGAGAACACCAGTGTCGTGAGCCAGAAAGCCTGAGAAAGACAAGACTCCTTTTCTCCCAGGGGATCAAACGATAAAGGAAAGGTGACTTCTAATTCAACCCTTTAAACACATAAATAATGTTGCCTCTGCTACACTGTGCCCCAAAAAGCATTCCTACAAGCACTCAACAGAATATTTCACCAGAGCAACAGAAACAGTATGCTACCCAGAGTGCATCTCAGGGGTCACCATGGAGACCAAGCATCCAGAAGCCAGAGGTCAGGCCTCATCCTTGAACTTCCTCCTTTCATACTCTGGGAGACACACACATGCCCAGAGCCCTGCTCCACATTCCTCCAGGACCAGAGCAGGAATTTGTCTGAATGGCCTTGGATACTCTTGGCTTCCCAGAAGCCAGAATGAGAGTGGTAAGTCATTGGTTGCCACTGGCACACACAGTCTAACACAAGGGTGTCTTTGCAGAAATTGTCAAGCGTGTGGGCTGGGGAGATGGCCCGGTGGATAAGTCACTTGCTGAAAAAGCACTGGAATTTGGATTCCCAGGACCCATGTAAAAACCAAGCAAGCATGGCACCTGCCTATAATTCCAGCAGCCCTTGGGAGGCAGGGACGGGATGCCTAGAACAAGCTAGCTAGACTGCCTGAAGTTGGCCAGTTCTGTGTTCAGTGAGAGACCCTGCATGAAGTGGAGAGCAGTTAAGGAAGACACACAACTTCAATCTTCAATTTTGGGGCTCCATATACATATGTAGAGTAAACACGTGTGTGCCCAACACATGTGAACAGGCATACGCACACACGCACTCACGCCAAATATAGTAAGTCTTAAAGTACTGTAGGAGACTTGCGAGGCTGTGCTCAAATTTTGTTTTCACCACTTAGGAATTTGGAAATTAGCTAATTCCTAGAGTGACTCACTCTCTGTGGGTGCTTTTCCCTATGTGTATAAGAACCAGCAGCTGGCAATGCCTTGCAGGGAAAGGCTACGCAGAACATAGAGGGTGGAAAGAAGATCGCAGAGGGAGGAGGGAGAAGAGTGTGGATCTCACTCATCAGCTGTCTCCTTCCTAACACGAGGGTCTGCAAAGGCCCCTCTCAGCCATGAGCATCCCTGACTTCCCATCTCTTCTCTGCTCTCTCTTGACTTGCAGCTCACAGGATCCTCTAGGAGTAGTCAGGTGGGAAACCCAGTTATCTACAGAGGGAGTTAGACATCAGCAGTATTGTCTACCATAGGAATCTTGTTGCACACAAGGAAGGGGTAATCCCCAAGGTAAGTGGTGGTTCCCTACATCTGACAGTCTCAAGGCTAATATCACTGCCTGGATCAGTGAAACTTTCATAGCCTCTGTTCCCAGGCCTTGCCTGTGTTTCTGTTGATTCTACTGGGAATGTCAAGACCATGGGTTCTATTGTAGTGGAAACTCCATGGAATGTGCCCCACCTCACCTCATCCAACCCACCTATGCTGGTCCCTAAAATCTCCCAGGGCATTGTATGCATGTGTGTGCAGGAGTGTGCACTTGCACTCAAATATCAGATGACAACACTAGGTATTATTTCATCCTTTAGGGGAGCACAGGGTTTTATTGACCTGAAATTTACCAAGCTAGGTTGGCTGACAGGTAAGTCCCAGAGATCCGCTTGTCTCTCTCTCTCCCCAGCACTGAAATTACAAGTGTGCACCAACACACTGGGCTTTTTCTTTTTTAACACATGTGCTCTTAGTCACTGTTCTATTTCTATGAAGAAACACTATGACTGTGAAAACTCAACGCATTTAACTGGGGACTTGCTTACAGTTTCAGAGGGCCAGTCCATTATCAGCATGGTGGAATGTGTGGCACTGGAGCAGTAGCTAAGAGCTACATCCTGATCTGTAGGCAGAGAGAGACCCTGGGCCTGGCATTGACTTTTAAAACCTCAAAGCTCATACCTAGTGAGGTACTTCTGCCAACAAGACACACCTCCTAATCCTTCTCAAATAGTTCCACTCCCTGGTGGAAATATGGGAGCCTGTGGGAGCCATTATTATTCCAACCACCACAGGCTCTGAGGATCAAACTTCTAGTTTCTTAGTACACAGAACCCTTGCCCACCTCAGAAGCTCCTCTCATTCAGTTCTGCTACCCAGGTGAACTCTTAAGATTCCAGCTTCATAACCCTTCCCTTACTCCCCCATATTCCCATCTGAGGGCGTGGGCATGATTGGCTTGCAGAACCCCAGGTTCTTTTCCTGCATGGGACCAATCAAAAACATCATCTGTGATTTATTTGGGGATAACTTCTGGAAGCCTTTCAGTGGGCAGCCAGATCCATAGAGTGGAAAGCTCATCTCGCTTGTCCACACCTGAGATCTATACCCAGCTTTGAGCCAAGGTGCAGCATTTACTCGATATATAATGTCAGACTAAAAGCAAGTGAAGGCTAAGTGCAACTTTGTGGTAGAGTGCTTGCCTAACACACACAAGGCCTTGAATTTGATTCTCCTGTACCTCGACAGACAGACAGACAGATGGACAGACAGACAGATGGACAGACAGACAGATTGACTGACTGACTGACTGACTGGAAGAAAGAGGGGGAGGGAGTTGTCTGATAACTTAAGTTATACTTGCTGAATGGATGACAGGTGTAATAATAATGAATGTCAGGACACCAGCCCATAGGCATCTTTCTTTTCCTGCCCTCTGTTCCTACAGAATCAAGTGCAACACCTCACACATGGTACAGCAAAGGGAAAATCCAATCCTACTTGGCCCTACATACTACCCCTGAGAGGTAACTAGGCAACAAAGATCCTGCAGAGGACCTCCAAGGAGGTTCAGTGGTTCCCCCAGCATCACGTAGGCATGAATAGAAATGTAGGATTCAAAGTAGGGCTGCCATTTTCTGTTGTGATCAAGCTAGACCTGAAGCCCTTCTTCTATTCAAGGGGATGGACAGGGATGCCTGGGACTAATGTCATGCTGGATTGTGAGGTTCCTGGATAAAAGAACATGCCTGCTTTGTGAATTTCTGTCTCTCTAGCACTTAGCCCACAGCCTAGTGCATAAGAGGTACTTGAAAACCAATTGTTAAGTCAATAAATGATTTTAGCCTGGAAAAAGAAAATGTTTTGGCAGGGAAATGAGAGGGGGTTCTTTAAATATCTGAAGAGCTGGGCTTGGGAATGCTTGCCATACAGTCTTGAGGACCAATGTTCAGATCCCCAGAACCCACACAGAAGTAGACAGGTGGCCTGCCTGTGATACAAACTCATGAGAGGCAGAGAAGGGATTCTTTGGGGCAAGCTGGTTATCTAGACTGGAAGAATCAACAGACTCCGGGTTCAGAGAGATCCTAACTCAGTGAATAAGGTAGAGGGGAGTCAAGAAAGACACCTGAAATCAACCTTAGGCTTACACGCACATGCACCTCACACATGTACAGACAGACATACACACTACATATATACATGCAGAACAGATAGACATTCACACCACTTACACACACACGTACATGACAAACATACATACATACCACATACACACATGCACACACACACACACACACGTACCTCAGACAGACAGACAGACAGACACACTACTTACCCACATGCACACATATGCAAAGAAAAAGAACACCTGAAGAGATATTATGTGGAAGGCACAGACTTGTGCTAAGATCAAAGTAAATATGTTTCTCTTGAGTGTAGTCCGGACCTTCCTACACTCCCTCCTCAGGAGACAGTGAGATCTTGGTCAAGCAATGGAACCAAGCTGGGCTCGGACAGTCACCTTGGAAGCCGTGAGTCAATGTTTGTGGGTGCCCCTCCCCCACCCAGTGAACTTCCAAGGAGCCCAATGATTGCCTTGGTATTGCTCAGCTATCAGCACAAGTATAGAAATCAAAGCAGGGCTGTCATTTTCTGCCTAGATCAAACTAGATTTGCAGCCCTCCATATGGCCAAGCTTGTCTATCAGGAGTATAAATAATGGCCCAGGGGCCTTAAGGAGACATCATCATCTAGAGACAAATGCCCAGAGCCTCACCTTACTCTGAGAACATGGGATTCCTTGAGTGGGGAGCAGAGAAGGATCAGGACCCAGCTCACATCTTCTGATTTGCTGTCCATCTGCACACGCATGGAACCTGGAGACCTCAGCTACCCCATCTGTCTTTGGTCTTGGTTCTGCTAATACAACTTTGCAGGAGTCAGAAGACCACACCTCTGCCTCCACATGTGGCTTCCCTGCTGCCCACTGTCCTCTGACATTCTCTCTTTCTTCACCAGCTGAACACAGCCTGGCATGGCCTGGCATGGCCTTGCATGGCCTCGCACAGCCTGGCATGGCCCACAAATTCAGCCTGGGGTACCGGACTGCTACCACCCCACCCCCAAGAGCTGTCTCTCAAATGTCCTCTCCTGGCATGCACAGAGGATGAAGGCACATACAGAATGGTGTGGAAGAAGGCCCCATCTAGCTACAAATACACAGGGAAAGAAAGGTGGCCATCTTGGAAAATAGAACCAACTCCCCTGAGTTTCTAAATGACATCAGCTGATTCAGCTTCCTTCCCTTTGGTGGACACGAGGAGCAACTTCCCAATGGCCTCCATACAAGGAAGAGTAAAGTCTGTGAAGAGGAAAGGGAGGGCAGCTGTGGGGAAGCCAGGCCTTCTCAGCTTTACTGCTCAGAGGCATGTCTCCTTGTCAATGTAAAAGAGTCAAGAGCTACAATGGCTGCCCTATTTCTTGAAGCACTCTGCAGGCCCACTAAAGACAAAATTGGTCTTGCTGCTCCTGGGGCTCAGTGGATGAGCCCCCATCCACCCACCACCTATTTTGGGATAAGCTGTTTAGGGGCAGGCTGTGTGGCTTCCTTAGAGCCTCTCTGTGGCAGATGCTAAAATGATTGACAACTCCTTCTAACTCTAGATTTGTTTTCTTCTTCTGAAACAGAGTCTTTAGCCTAGCTGGCCTTGAACTTGTTACATAGTCAGAGATGACCTTGAACTTCTGCTCCTCCTGCCCCGACATCTCTATTGCTGAGGTTATAGGTGCGTGCCTCCAGGCCTGGATGGATCTACGTGTTGCTAGAGACAAAACCCAAGACTCTGTGCATGCTAGGCAAGCACTCTACCAACTGGGCTACATCCCTAGCCCCAAGCACTCCTATAAGAAATTTAAAAAGCCACCCACAGCAGCACGCCACGTCCCACCACTCGACTTCCCTCTTGCTTCCTTGGATGGGTAGCCCTTGCTCCGCAAGGCCACCGAAGACCAAAGGAAAAAAAGAATGGGAACGAGAACACGGAGGAATAAATGCATCACTGCAGCCAGCTGGGGAGGAGGGGGCCGAGAGGGCCACTTTGGGGGAAGGATATTAACAGTTGCAGCCAAGCAGAAGTCCCTCATCACCTTTAATTCTCCCACAGGGAGCCTGTCCGGGTTGAGTTATCTTCCATGGGAAGGAAAAGCCGCCCTGGCCCTTTTAACCTAACACGGATCATAGAGCAGAGAAAATATAACAGCCTCAAACCACTAAGCACTCTTCAAGTAGACTCTGCAGCCTGCCAAACAGGCAAGAGGGGGCTGGGTTAAAGGAATGACATTTATGTGTTCTAGAGAAAGCGGAAGGCTTTCCCGCTGGGCAGAGGCTGTGGGGTGAAGCTGGAAGGGCATTTGCTGCAGATGACCTCGGAGATAAACTCTGAGAGGCTCAAGAGGCAGTCCAGGGCATCCGGGGAAGGATGGTGGCGGAGCTGCCCAGGTGAGTGCACACACAGGATACTTCCATCTCTCTCCATCACAGAACCACTTGACTGCTGCAACACACAGGGAAGAATGGAGAGTCTTATATTTTGCCCAGATGGTGGGAGCTCCCAATTGCTCCTTCTCCAGAGACAGCTGTTCAACCACTGGGCCATATGGCTGTCCTTGCTCTGCACCCGCCCTGGGAAATAAAACACTTTGTACACGCCACTCTGCACATCTCAGATCCGTCTCTTGTTCGGAGCAGGTAATTAAGACCTCCGGCTGAGTCGCTGCACCCCGAGTGGCTGTCCGCACACCAGGGGCCCCCTTTTTAAAGCTCCATCGATGTTTGCACAGTGGTGAGGTACAGCCGCTCAGCTTTCTTCCACTGTCACAGGAGCCAGGACAGAACCCCAGACACACCCCAGAATTCCTTGAAGGTCACTTGCCATCGATGACAGGCGTCTTTCTTCCCACAAGGAGACAAGAAAGCCTTACATCTGCCGTTACATCCTTTGAGTTGATTAACTGATTAAATGATTAATGGTTACAGTCAAGACCAGCTGTGCCCAAGACTCACAGACCTTTCCCACATAGGTAAGGTCCACAGTTCCATACAACCGGGACCAGTATCATTGTTTCTTTCCAAGACACTGGTGGGCTGAACCCCAAGATCTTGACAAGGCCCTGAAGCTGGGACCAGGCTTCACTGGTCACAGCATGGGCTGCCAGCCACATTCCTGAGACACTGAGCCTGGTGAGGTTTCTTTGCAATCCTTTCCAACAGTTCCTTTAGGAAATCAAGCAGGGGCTTTTGCAACTGGAGATCTCCCAACATCTGGAACTGGCATTCCATTTGCCAAAGCTTAACAGGACACAGCCACAGTGGGGGACAGGTGTAGAAATAAATGGTTTCCCTAACCTTGTTTGCAAGCCTGGCTAGGTGGGAGTGCTCCCAGCTTCTCACACAGATGAGGAAACCGACACAGAGCAGCTACCAAGCAGGGTTCCCAGCCCAGGCTCCTGCCCGGCAGCAACAAGAAGGGTCATGGTACTGTACCACCCAGATCATGAGCGCTACTGACAAGGAGACTGGAGTCAAGGGAAGAGGGACTTTACACTTGAAGCTCAGTCCTGGCTTTTCAGACATTGACACTGATACACTTGGCACCTTCCAGCCTGGGCCATCGGATGAGTCATTTGCTCCTCCAAGGATCTTTTACACATTTTGTGTGTAGATATAAGTGGGCCACTATATGCTTTCTGTCACTGAGATAAGGTCTCACATAGCCCAGGCTAGTCCAAAACTCACTATGTAGCTAAAGATGACTTTGCGTTTCAGATCTTCTTGCCCCCACCTCCTCAGTGTTGGGATTACAGGCATGAGCTGCTGTGTTCAGTTCATGTAAAGCTAGCAGTTAACCCCAGACCCTGTGTATGCTGTTCTAGCACTTTGCCCTCCTGGTTGTATGTCCAGCCCTGTGTAGTAATTTTGAGGAGACGCCTGAGACGAGCATGGGGATTCCCTCCTCACCCCAGTGTTTGTGGAGACAAGAATCCTTCAAAGTCATTGTCATGGCTCTGTCCCTCAAGTTAGCAATATAAATCAAGTTTCCCCAGAAATGGAGCAGGTTTTTGTGAGTCCATGAAGACCTGTGGCAGCTGTTCCAGATGCAGGAAGCAGTGACTGGCCCTGGGGAGGCCCGTGATGCTGTGACACAAGCTATGCTATGTACACCGGCTGTATGCAAACAAGCCCCATGGCATTCCGTTTCCAAGGAGCGCTGCACCTATTTACTAGTCTTCTTCATTACTTGGTCCCTCTTGGGCTCCTGCTCCAATTTATCCTCTTGTGTATGGCAAGCACACTTTCCATTCTCAAGTGTCCAGTGGTCTTGGCTCTCCTGTTAACTTAGCCCACCGACTCCAACATTCGAAGGCCATGCTCTCAACTCACATGTAACAGACCTTGTGAACCAACTGGTCTTTTGACATTACACACCAAGAAGGCAAAGCCTCAAAGAGACAGAGCCCTGCATGTGCTCATCAGGAGTACACGGAGGCCTTACTGAGAGTCCTCATCAGCCAGAACGGAGGCCTTACTGAGAGTCCTCATCAGCCAGAACAGGCTCGTAACCAAGGCCTCCTCTAACCCAAGGCGGGCAGCTTGGGAGAATACAGAGCCCTTCTTGTCCTTCGAGTCCAACGTCAGCTAAGGGGAGATCTGATGACTAATGACATTCAGTGACATCTGTGGGCGTTCCTTTGACCACGACCATGCTGCCAAGCATCTGATAACATTTGCTTTAGAGTAGAAGAGATTTGAACCTGGGAACCAGTAGGAAAAGTAGCCTGAACCCAGGTCTGGCTTCTGGGCTTCCAGGCACAGATGCAATGTGGTTTTAGAGGAGGAGCAATGCTCTGATTAGAATTAAATGAGGGAGGGAGGATCGGAGAGGCTCTTCCACAAAATTAATGGAGTTTGCCCCAGGGCCTACACCTGCCACGTAGTTTTGGAGTCCAGAGAAAAGAAAGTCCAGATAGGAAAGGGCTGCCAACAGATGAAGGAGAGGCAGATGGAAGAGAAACCAAGGTCCACTGCTTCCTCTGCACAGCCCTGGTCCTGCCCTAGCTTGCTCCCCAGCATCCATCCGGTCTGCATCTTCATCCATCCTCCATCCACTCGAAGTGCTCTCTGGAAGTCCATTGTGCAAAAACAAGATTAAAAGGGACGGGCAGAACAAAGCCCTCGCCTCCCTAACAAAGGCTCCTCCACTTAGTAAATTAGAAGCTCTTTCCATCTGACACACTTTTAAAGGGAAATCTTCAATTACCAGGTGCCCGTGGGCCAGAGCAACAAAAGGCTCCACCAGTGACTTTATTCTCAAGCCCAAAGCAGGCATTGAAGTGGTTTTATGTAAGAGAGATACTAATCAAGTCCATATAATTTTGTGAATCCTTTATGGAGGACTGAAGGGCGTTTGAGCCCTGCGGCTGCTTCAAAGAGATTTCTACAGCTTCTGCGTTTACCTTGCCAAAAGCTTAGCTGAGCAAACAAACAGAACCCTGTAAATCACGGGGCTACTGATTTACTATCAGGCCTCTGCAGTTTGTTTGGTGGATGGGAATTTGTGAATAAACAGGCCAAGGTCCAGGTTCCTCCACCTGGCCATGTCAACAAGAGGAGTCTTGTCCCTCCCACCCTGCTCTTTCTCTCTCTCTCTCTCTCTCTCTCTCTCTCTCTCTCTCTCTCTCTCTCTCTCTCTCTCTCTCTCTCTCTCTCTCTCTCTCTCTCTCTCTCTCTGTGTGTGTGTGTGTGTGTGTGTGTGTGCCCCTGTGCTCATTCGTGCATCTGTGTAGTAAGTAGCCAGAAGTTGACATTATACATGTTCCCTAATTGATCTCCACTTTATTTTTTTATTTATTTTTGTTTTGTTTGTTTGTTTTTTAGATTTTAAATGTTTGTATGTGTTGGGGATGTGGAGGTGATGCCACGTGGGTAGAGGTCAAAGGTTAACTTGTCAGCGCACTTCCTCCACTAGGTAGGTGCCAGGGATAGAGCGTAGGCCATCCAGCTTGGCCATGACACCTTTATCTGCTGAGCCATCTCACTAGCTTCTCCACCTTAGTTTTTGAGGCAGTATCTCTTGTCTATCTAACTTGGAGCTTACTGATTCGGCTAGATGGGCTAGCCTGCAAACCCCCAGGATTCTCCTCATTGGTGGAATTATAGGTGCACTTGGCCACACTCTGTTTTTTTTTTTTTTTTTTAAACTTGAGTGCTGGGGATTTAAACTTGGATCCTCATGCTTATGCGGGAAGCACTTTACCAAGTCAGCTCTAAGGCTGAATTGAAGTTGGGGCCACATCTAGGCAGCCCCTTCTTTCTAGCTGGACATAGGGGAAAGGTGGCCAGAGGGAATGTTTTTTGTTTGTTTGTTTTTGTTTTTTTTCCATCTGGCCAGGAGGGAGGAGACTTCTGTCCTTGGTACCAGAGCTGTCTTCATCCTGGAATGAGACGGATGGGGGGATTTGGCTTTTCTGCCCCCTGCAGCAGGAGCAGAGGAAGTCATTCTGGCTCCCTTGGTGGTGATTCAGAAGTGCCAATGGCTTGCAGAAGGGAAGGAAGAAGTAGAGTGGGAGAGGAAGATGGGGAAGGTGACTCTCAGTGCAATCTAGGAAGCAGTAAACACAGGCTCAAACCCCACAAGTATGCAGGTAGCTCTCCAAAATGAGCTTTAGTGAGCTCTCCCGGGCAGACCCACAGTGTACACATTCAGCAAATAATGCACACAACACACCCACATCTGCATCCCAAGCACCCCAGTACCCAGGGACGTATGGTTTTTATGACAATAAAGACTAACTCTGGGTACCACTTACCACATACATGCCAGGCCCCATCCCCAGCGCATCTCAAGGGTACCACACGCCAGGCATCCCATGAACTCTCTTCAAGCCCCCCACACCAGGAAAGTACCATCAGTAGTTGGTTTTACAGCTAAGTAAGTGGAGAAGTTAGATGACTTGCCCAAAGTCACACAAGCAGCAGGAAGCAGTCTGACTGAGCTTGTCTGCAGAAGCCCTTTTAGCTAGACAGACTCCTATTCCTCCCTGTACATGGGCACACACAGCCAGACCTGGAGGAGACTGCCCATCCTCAGACATCCAGACATCTCCAGGGACCCAGGTCCAGGCTAGGGCTTGCAATGTGGAAGAGGGTGTGGGTTGTTAGAATATTACAATACTCCTGTTGTCTTGGGGCCAGAGAGATGGGTGAGCAGTTATGAGAACTTACTGTACTTTCTGGGGATTCTGGTTTGGTTCCTAGCACCTATATGATGAATCACAACAGTTTGTAACTTCAGTCCCAGGTCATCTGATTCCTTCTTGTGGCAACCACAGGTGCCAGGCACACATACGGTATACAGACATACAGGCAGGTAAACACCCACACGTGTAAAAGAAAATCCTCAGCCTGGTTAAAAGTAGTTACTACCTTTTCCTCATAATCCAGCCATTTTGGGGTCACTGGCCCCTTCCTAAATGACCAAAGGGTCACTCCAGGGCACTTCCTAGTCTCCACTCCTCCTAATTTACCGATGAGACTGCCAAACCTGAACATACATATTTTCACCCTTACTCCCAGATGCAGATAAAGTGGGCATAGAGGCATGTGTGGGCACAGAGGCACCTCCCCCCTTCCCAGGCTCTCCCCTGGCGTCAGTGGGCTATCGTGGTAAAGGGAATGTCTGGCCCCCTAAGCCAATCCCCCTCACACCCCCACCACACAGCTGATCAAAGCCCTTCAGAGGCAGGTCTTCAAAGACACTGAAGTGCCCATCAGGAGGCAGAGGGGGGCTCTGAGCTGTCCTTGTCAACTCTCCCTGAAGCCATTCAGCTTCCCTTAATCAAAGAGCAAACATTAGAGGAGATTTAGGGACCGATGAGTCCATTGACTGCAAAACTCTGGTAATGGCCACTCTCCTAAGCCCCAGAGGGAGGGAAGCACTTGGTCAGCCTGCCAGCCCTGCATGTGGAGTTCCCTCTTTCCATCTGCAGAGCATCCAGTCTGGGGAGGCCAGAAACAACGGACAGTGGGCAATTCAGGCGCCTGGATGGGGTAAGGCGACCGCAGTGGATGGTGGGAGGAACCCTAGGGAAGGGAGCTATAGGCGACAGGCTTCTGAGTAGAGGACTCTGATCTGTACTTGGTGGGCAGCTCCAGGGGTTTGTAGAGGGATGTCAGAAACCAAAGGAGGAGGCCAGGCAAGAATGAGTGAGCAGTGGCTGGCTACTCCAGATGCTGGGAGCTGTTCACGACTGGTACTTTCCCAGCCTCTGTAGACTCTGAGACATGGTTTATGTTTGGGGATGTTACTGGTTTTTTGTTTCTGTGATAGGCTCTCATATACCCCAGGCTAGCCTCATATTTGTTATGTAGCTGAAAATGACCTCAAGCTCCTGATCCTCCTGCCTCTACCTCCTGAGGGGCTGGACTACAGGCCTGTGCCACCACACGCAGTTTACGGGCTTCTTAGGTTCAAACCGAGAACTTCAGGCATACGAGGCAAGCACTCCACCATCAGAGCTATACCACCAGCCCAAGGACGTATATATTTTCACGTCAGGCAGTACCATGATAGAGAAAACAGAGGCGAGCAAGGGGCAGAGATTGATGTCCTCAAGACTATCCTGGAAGAGCCCACTGGGCAGAGGACAGGAGTACCAAGGTCTCCTGTGTGCAAGGGCAGCAGAGTCCCTTGGTGGCATCCAGACACATAGCTCTAAAACTGTCTAAACCACTGTTCAGCTCTGACCTTTCTTCAGACTTGTGTTTAAATGATCTTTTCCAAGCGTCTGAGTTACCTGGACCTCCCTTCCCAGGCTTCAAGATGTGTCTTCCTAAGACAGCTGCAGCATCTGGGGTGGTCTGGTTCATTATACACTCATCCAACACTTGCCAGCACCAGACACCCAGCCCTGGTAACAAGTCTTGCAGAAGACTTGATCCCTGTGCTTGGGAACTCATTCCCAAGCTAGATGAACAGACAGACCAACAGTGGGGGCATCAGAGGCAGTGGGATAAAAATGTCAGAGGGGCCCAGAGGTTGTGGGGCCAGAAGAAGAATGGGGTAAATACGAAGCTCATGACCTCAACTGCCTATGGTTTCTAAACAATTAATGTCCAGAGTAGAATCTCACAGAGTGCTCACACAAGGGGTACCTGGAGTGACTAGCAGGCACTGTGGGTCCCTCACATGAGTTCACTTGCTCAATGACTTCCTAAGACCTGGCAATCACTAACAGGGGTTCAAGAACGCATCCTTGGCAGTTTTAACACATCTTTGGAATGATCTGAGAGCCCAGATCACTCAGCAGAGACCTAATGAGGCACCGGGAAGCTCCTCCTGCCCCACCATCAGCCTTGTGACACCCTAGCCTACCCATTGAAAGCACACTCTTTATAATATGAAGGTCTCCCTCCCACTACCCCCATATCCCCAAGATACAGCAGTGCCTGCAAGATGCGAAACAATGTGATACCTGGATAGATGACACACAAGGAGATAGATGGATGTGGCTCTAGGCAGCAAAGCTCACACCAGGTGTTAGTGACCCAGAGGGTGTTGTCAGCGCTGCTCCTGGTGCCAGCTGCAGGCCCAATTCCCCAAGGAGCCCCACAGAGCCACCACGAGTGCTTCACCCTCTGAGTTTCAGACAGGACCCTCAAACTCTGCTTGTGCACACACACACACACACACACCTGACTCCCCCAGCTTTGCTACCCTACCCTGACATCTATTGGGACCCACCTCACAATTTTTAGGAATGTATTTATATGTATGGTATGTATGTATGCAGGTACGTATGTGTGCAGGTGTGTACACTCAGAGGCCAGAAGAGGCTGTCAAGCGTCTGGCTCTCTGACTCTCTGTCTTGTCCCTTATTCCCTTGAGTAAATTCAGTCTCTTAGAATCTGGAGCTAGGCTGGTGTCCAGCAACCTTCAACAATCCTTTCAGCTTCACCATCTCCCTAGCACTAGGGGTACAGACAGGTATAACAATCTCTGGCTTTGCCGGGCAGTGGTGGCGCATGCCTTTAATCCCAGCACTTGGGAGGCAGAGACAGGCAGATTTCTGAGTTCAAGGCTAGCCTGGTCTACAGAGTGAGTTCCAGGACAGCCAGGACTATACAGAGAAACCCTATCTTGAACAGAAGAAAAAAAAAAAAAACAATCCGACTTTTTAAGTGGGTGCTGGGGATTTGAACTCAGGTCCTCATGTTTGCACAGGAAGCCCTCTTATCCACTGAGTCATCTTCCCAGATCACCCCAGTGTAATCCAGGCCTCTCCTTGCTACCTCCTTGACTACCCTTTCAGTTAAACCCTACGTCTGTCTTCTAGCCATCCATCCTTCCTGACCAGAGAAAATCCACTGGGAAGGGAAAATATAGGATTTAATGCTACACCTACTTGTTCTTTTATGTGGACACTTATGCATGCCAATGGCCTCTGTGAACCTCCCGTTTGTCTTCTGCAGGACAATGATATAGCTTGCTTCTGCAGTTTGGCTGAGCAAGCATAGACTAGACTGTATGTGAGCACAGAGGGTAAACCACAACCTTACACTACTTTGGCCATTATTACTGCTGGAAGTTAGTGACTGATGCAAGAAAGTACTGAATTAAATGTCACATGGTCTGTACAAGGCCTCTACTTCAGCACTCATGATAAGACAGACGCAGCCACCTATGGCAAGGAGGCGGGAGCTGATTGGAGGCTCATTCTGCTACTAACGTCCCCCCAACATACAGTAAACATTTATTGAAATACAGCTGAGCTCTGAGAGAAAGGAAAATTCCAAGTTTGAGAGCAAGGAGACTTTACAGGAAAAGGGTAAGGTCAAGAGCTGGTGCCAAGTCAGCATGGGGAACATCAGACCCAGCCATCAACCCACCTCCTAGTCTCCAGCCCAAGCCAGGAGCCAAGGGCTTTATGCCCACACAAGGCAGAGTTGGCTCAGGAGCTTCCAGCTCCACTCAGGGAAACTTGGACAAGCTGCCTACCAACCTGGGGATAAAACAAGGCAATCTGCCCTGGGCCTGAAGGGGGTGGAATCTCCCATGCAAAGAAGCCAGGGGAGGGGCTAGGAGTGACTGTTTCTGGGAGTATAGTCTCTTGGGGTGGGGTTGGGGGTGGAAGTTAACAATGTGCTGAGACTAGCCAGGAATGGAATCTGTACCATGCCGTGCTAAATGCTACCAAACTGTGCACTTTGAAATGATGCATTTCCTGTTACATGAATTTCACACCAATTAAACAGAGGAGAAAAAGAAAAGAAAAGAAAAGAAAAAACAGCGTCCCATACCTTCACTACACACAGGCATCCCAGGCCAAGCCATCAGAACAGATGGTCTTAGGACAGTAAAAACAGTTAGTTGTTCATGGAAAAATGCAAAGGCAGTGGATAAGGCCCCTGTACAGTCGGGGTGCAGGAGAGAAGATGCGGAAGGTCAGCAGACAGCTAAGAGCTGAGGCCGTGGCTCAGTTACTGAAGTGCTTGCCATACAAGCATGAGTTTGGATCTCCAGAACCCATGTAAAAGACAGGTACACGGTACACACCCACAATCCTCCCTTGGGGAGGTAAAGACAGGAGGAGCCTCAGAGCCCACTAGCCATGACCAGTCTAGCCAAATGGATGAGCTCCAGGCTCTGTCTCCAAAAATAGAGAGTAACTAAAATAGACACCCAATATTGACCTCTGATCTCCATTCACATACATACTCATATGTACACACATGTACTTATGCATATACCTACAAACATGTACACAGCCACAGACCACACACCACTTTATACTTAAAAAGTGACTCCCTCTAAGAGAAGACATTCTACTATCTTGGTCACTCAGCAGGTATCACAGCAGGAGAATGGTTACTCCAAAGATTTGAACTAATAGAACTAATAAAAGCTCAAGACAAAAGCATCTAGAAAAAGCTATAAAAGACATATGTTTAGAATAACCAAACACAGGAATAGAACTGGTCGTGAGAAAGGACCTGCAGAAAAACAAGCTTATATTTCTGAAACAGCTTCAGTAAACCCCTAGGAGTGAAGCAACTGAAATTTAGACCTCAGCAGACAGGTTAATTAGCTGAGCTACAGGATCTAAACAATGGATCTGAGGCACTCATTCAAGACAAGACACTGGAGATACAGGGTGAAACTTGAAGATTTAGAAGACAGAGGATAGAGTGAGAGGCCCTGACACTCTGGGACTCTAAGGGATTGGGGCTCAAGGGAATGGAGGAGCTGAGGCTGAGAACATTCCAGACTGCTGAAGGGCACGGATCCTTACCTTGAAGATGCATACCTCTGAGAAGTAAAAGATGCAAGTAAAAATAACTCAGGACTGGAGAAATGGCTCAGGACAACATGCTGCTTTTCCAAAGGACACAAGTTCAGTTCCCAGCACCCAGGTTAGGTAGATCACAACGACCTGTTTCTCTAGCTCAAGGGGATTTGATGCCCTCTTCTGGCCTCTAAGGGCACACACACACACACACACACACACACACACACACACGCACGCACGCACGCACGCACACACACACACACACACATGCACGCGCACACACACAGAGAGAGAGAGAGAGAGAGAGTGAGAGAGAGAAAATGAAATTTTTTTAAAAATAAACTCCCAAACACAGACATACCCCCATTTCAAAGCATTACAATATTAAATCCAGAACACAGTGAACCATAATCCTTGGAAGGACTGAAACTTGGTGTCACAACTGCTAAGCCACCACTCCCCAAGCCAGGACAGACTCCAGTTTCCAGAAGAAAAGAAACTAGGACCTCCCAGAAAGAACTATTAGAGATCCTTGGGAATGTCTAAGGAGGCACCACACTGGTAGAGAGCTCTACCACACAAATGGGCAGGTGGAGCCACCTGCGTCCTCACACTAGGAACCTTCAGGAAAAAAAGGAGACTGAAGAACTGGGAAGGAGAACGAGACATCAGACAACAAGCAAGGTGCTTTGAGAACATCACGTGCTACACGTAAGGGATAATTGATTGCACGACACGCCTGCAATGGGGGTGCTGCTCAGTGGTAAAGCCCTTACCTGGCATGCACTGGGTTCTGTTCCTAGCACCAAGAATAAACAAAGGCTAGCAGCACAGTAATGAAATAACAGTTCTAGAACAGCAAGCTCACTGGGTCGCAAGCTCACCGGACTGCAATCTTAGCCCCCCCCCCAACACAATACCCTCTGTGCACCCCATCTCCCAAGCTCCTCTCTGCTGCTTCCCCTTAGCAGCTCAGCCCTTTTGATGACCAGCCCCCAATGCTATACAGTCCTGCCTGTTGTTAGCCATAGACCTGCCTGGAGTTTCTGCTTAGTTCTTTCATTTGTAAAGTGCCAAGCAAAGCACAAAGCAAAGTCCTCAAGGCCCCCAGGAGTGCCAGAAGACACCTCTTGGATGTTTGGGGGAGCTAGCACCCCACCTTGAAAGAAAATTTAGTTAGGTGAAATGGAAGACCAGGGGACTGGGCTAACAGTAGCCAACTGGGCCACGCCTGCAGTTCCTGCTTCTTCCCCTTCTGCTCTTTGGGAGGAGGCCTGACTGTTAAAGAGAGGCATCTGGGAGGCGCCTGCTGGGCCACACTGAAGGTGTAGTGCAGGAGCATGGGGAACTCATCCCTTCTCAGAATGGCACCCAGGGTTCTCCACAGGAGGAGCAGCTGCAGCACCAGGGAACTTGTCAGAGGTTCAGGTGTGCAGTCTGCTAGGAAAAAAGGCCTCCAGATGTGCTGAGGGGCCAACTTCAAGTCGCTTACCTCAGCGGGTAGAGCCCACAGAGGCTGTCTGAAGTAAGCAGATGCTGTAACAATATTGTTGGGTAAACTGAGGCATCCTACAGGACTCCGAGAAGCTTTGGCGATGCTCATTAAATATCCTTGGCCCCCTGTCTTCTAGACTAACCAGAGCCCACTTCTCTGTGCCCTGGAATCTCACAGCATTCCAGTGAGAATGTGCCACCAGACAAAGTTTGATGTTGGCAAGGAGCTGGCCTCAGAGAGTTCAGGCAGACAGAAGACATGAACAAGAAGCCAAACATTGCTATTTGGAAGCCTCCGGGACTTCAATGCTTTGTGTTACGGCAGCATAACCCAGCGCATCCAGTCTGATGCCCGGCCAGTGTTTTAAAGAGCAGAGCTCCCCCTCAGCACCACAACTGTCTAGTAGGTGATGGTCTGCTCAGCGGAGACATAAAAGCAGCTCCACATGGCCAGAGACACCAAGACTGTTTCAAGTAGAGGAAGAAAGATGCTTGTGCCCTGTGATCTTTGGGAAATCTTTGATACTTGGCAACCAAAGGGACACTCGACCGTGTCTGTAGACCACGGGAAAGGACAGGGTGTGACCCAGGAAAGCAGAGGTGAGCAGCTCCGGTGTTATGTCCCAGACAAGGATGGCAGCTCTGGGCGGAGGAAATGGAACAAAGGGAGAGACGCCGTTCCTCTTAGATCTGTATGGAGCTTTCTGTTCTCC
The DNA here is from genome assembly GCF_008632895.1 of Mastomys coucha. Lineage (NCBI taxonomy): Eukaryota > Metazoa > Chordata > Mammalia > Rodentia > Muridae > Mastomys > Mastomys coucha. Next base: position 58,969,564 of record NW_022196906.1, on the reverse strand, counting down.
TGAACACTCTGTCGCCATGTCTTCTCTTCCTCTTTCCATGCACAAGAGGGCTCAGAGAGGGCAAGGGACTTGCCCAAGATTGTAAGTGGCAGAATTCACCGAAGCTTTCTTTCCTGGAACACTATCCAGCCACCTGTGAGGACCAAGGCTCTAAGAAGGTCAGCTGAGGCTCAGCGCCATCCCCTCCCCTGCCCAGAGCACACGGCAGGGCTAGATGCAGTTCTCAGCACACCACGGCCAGGTCTCCCTCTCACCTAACCCAGAGTCTGCATTCCTCTTGGACAGGTGATGGAGCCTGTGTAGGGCAGGCTGCCACCCGACTCCTCCCATCTCCATGAGCAAGAAGAGGCTGCTGCTGCCAGTGCCATTGGCTTCATGGTGTCCCTTCCTGTCTTGACTCTCAGTTCCTCAGGCATGACCTTATTAGGAGACAGGGTGACAGAGGTAATGAGGTGATTGAGGGAGAGCCTAATCAAGTGTGATGTAGGCTCTTATAGAAGGAGGAAATCTGGGCACACATGCACACATACACACAAACACACACATACACACACAAAGGCGGGCAGAGAGGGAGAGACAGAGAGACAGAGAGACAGAGAGACAGAGGAAAAGCTTTGCTTTGTTGCTTGGCTTGGCCCTCACTCTTGCTGGTGAGTTCACATCCTCACATCCCCTGTTACAGCGACTGCTGATTCCTGTGCTGATAGATAGAACCAGCTTCTTTGGGCTTCTAACAGGGACTAGACAGCAGCGGCTCTTTAGGACTCCTCCAGGCCTCCAGCACTTGATTGAGACAGCCGAGATACCAGCCTCCTGAACTGAGCAACTACTGGGTTCTCAACCTCTCTGGTATGAGACAGCCATTGTCAGACTACTGGGACTATATTATGCAACCCAATCTAAGAAGCCCTCTCTTAATACACATTCATTCTATTAGTTCTGTTCCCTCCAGAGAACCCTGACTAACATGCACAGTGTACATTCCCAGGGAAATGTTTATGGAACCCCTTGAGCGATTAAAGTCGAAGCCAAGACTGGAAAAACAAAACAGGAAGAACCAAAGCCACAGAGAACGGAACGGACATCTGCAAAGGCCCTGTGTCTGGGGATGCAGCTCAAGCTGGCCTCATTTTATAGGTTTGCCAACTGAGGTAAAAAAGTAAAATCTTTCATGGGTTCATGAAGCAAGAGTAGGTCTGTCTAAGCTGCTTGAGTACACAACCCTGGGAGCCTAGACTCAAGCCCATGCCCTGCCGCTTCCTTATTGTGTGATCTTGACCAAATTACTTACATCCTTTGTGACTCAGTTTCCCTATCTGCAAAATGAAAGCAATAATGACACCTATCCCGTAAGGCTGCTGTTTGACAATGAATGGGGTATGGTTAGAATAGTGCCCCGCACATCTGGGATGCTGGACTCCGTGACAATGAAGGAAGAAGCCAGATATGTCAAAGCAAGTCCCAAACCAACCTTGCTCTACAGCATTGCATCACCCTGGTAGGCTTGCTGACTCCTCGTCATACCTGGCTGGCTCTCCTCTGTGGGAGTGGAACAGTGGTCTTCAGTGCTGATCTCACCTTCACCAGCATACACCAGAGCACCCCCATTCACATTGGGGTCCCAGCCAAGGCCCCATCCCTAGCTGGGCCCTCAGCCCTGGATAACCCTCAGAGATCCAGTTAGTGTGCCCTTTTTTCGTATTTCTCCTGGGGCACCATCGCTATTAAGCTGACTCATGGAACATCTTCCCCTCATCCTGTAGGCTGATTAGAATTGACTTTCTCCATCAGGAGTGGTGATATAACCCCAGGAGAGAAACCATCAAGCCATTCCCAACCTCAGCAGGCTCCCCCAGCAGGGGGAGGAGAATCCTAACAAGGTTCATCACTCTCTGAGGGCAGGACACTCTCTCAGTGTAAGTAGGGGACTTCCCAATTCTCATGACCTCCTCCAATTGAGAAAATATCCACATATCTTCCTGGAGAGTCCTTCATGGCCCATCCCACTGGTCAGGTGTGGCTGTAAGAGACCCCCATGGCATCACCCCAGGAAAGTGAAGAAGCTTCCCCAGAGCCACATGGCCAGCAAGCTTCACATTTGGGTGTCCCTTAGCCAGGAACTTGTGACCATCAATAACACAGCTCTTATTTTCTGCTAACACTATTCCTCCTGTTCTCTGAACAGCTATAATCAAACAAGGAAAAAGTGATGCTTATTCTTCATGGCTCTCTCTTTTGGTCGTCCTTCTGTCTCCTAGAACCACTCCTTATGTTCCAACCTACCCAGGTCATCCTCCTCATAGGAGCTGTGGTTTGGCCATGCAGCTATGCCATCTCCTTGCCTTCCCCCTCCCTCTTCTGCTTTCATCCGTCTACCCCTCTACCTTCCCATCCATCATCTCCACCCCTCCAGCAAAGGTCTTTCATGCATCCAGAGAGCTCAGGCCTGCACCAGGCACTTGGAATTCCTTCGCTCCTTTACAGGGTCCATTTCAGAAGGATCCACCTCTCCGCTACTCGCTTCAGGATCTAGAACTGTCGCTTCCATCTGTCCTAGTGATGGTAGAAGGTTGGTTGATTTGAGGCCAAAACCATTTTTTGCACCAAGCTCAGAGTCTCTTCTAAGCACTGATACCATGCAAGGATTTCCAAAGTCCTGGGGTGGGTTGAAGGGCTCCCTCCACTGCCCTCCCATCTCCACAAAGGCCCCTACTTACGAATGCAGAAGTCTCCATTCTCATAGTAGCCAGGGCAGCATTGGGACCTCCGCCGGTACATGGTCCTGAGGCCGCGCCTGTACGCGGTCTTATAGCTGATCCTAGGCACAAGGGAGAGAGCCACTTGAAAGGATTGAAAATCAATCCATCCCGTTTAGAATGATATTTGTGTTAAGCTCTATCGAGGATGCCATTCAATAATTACTTTAAAATGCATGGCGGCTTCGAATATGAAAGAACGCAATAAAGAAAAATCGATGATGGGATGTAGGCCGCCGTGGTGCTGAATGTATTACCCAAGCAGTGTTGAGGAAACCTGCTGACTTCCCAATCTTTCCCAGATATGAGGGCTGCCGAGAAGGCTGCTGGGGTGACACTGTAGAGGGCCACAGGAGTGGGCGTCCTCTAGGGTCCTTAAAAACACCAGGTCCTTGACCCAGGGGAGCCCTAGGGGCCTGGATAAGAGTGGAGCTCTGACAGCTTTGGTGCCAACTGCCAGCCTATGCCTGGGTGTTGGTCTGATCCCTGAGTTGGAAAAACTGCAAGAGGACTCTTTGGGTTTGACTGTGTTTTCCAGATGAACTACCTCAGGCCTCCTGCAGAGGGCGTGCTGTTCCCTGGCAAGCTCTAATCCTGCCCTCAGGCTGCAAAGGAAGCCGCTGGAGACCTTTTGGGCTCTTGGGTTCTAGTCCTTATGGAGACAGAATTTTTGAGACTTGGGTCTGGGCCAGAAATTTATGGGCAAGATTCTCCCAGTAGCCTCCTGAGGCAGGCAGAGCCATCGTCACGCCCCATGATCATGCTCCGTTAATCCCATTTCTTTCATTTGTCTTTTAGAGCTTCCATTCTTATTTTATGTTCCCCGCCACCCCACCACCCACGGCTTTATGGATGAGAAATTGATACTCAGAGAGGTTAATGACTTGCTTTCGGTCACACAGCTAATAAATGTCAGGGTCAGACTAGAAGGGGAAATGAGAGGTGTGGGGGGGACTATGACGGAGGCATATTAGACTCCTATATGAAAATGTCATCATAAGACCTGTTATTTTGTACAATTCATATAGGCTAATAAAAAATACATTATCCCAAGAACAGGACTGCCAGAAACAGGACTCAAACCCAGATCACTCAGATTGCAAAGCCACCAGGCCCCACCCTAATGCCTGGTACCAATTCTCTCTAGTGGCTATCTGGCCTTTCAGAGAATTTCTGAAAGAATAAGCTGGGGTGGGGTGGGGCTGGTGTGAGGACTGAGACCTTAGGAGGAGTCAAAGGGGGCATTAATAATAATAATAAAAAAAGCCCCAGTCACTGGCAGTACTGCAGATCCAAAATGGCCACTAGAAACAGGAGAAGAAACGACCGGAACCTGGAAGGCAGAGCCCTTTTTGTTCCTCTACACACCACTGGACTGCCCTTGCCCCCTTCTCTGTGGAGAATAGAAAGGCTGGAGTCCTTTCAGCCTGCTTCACACAGAATCCTAGGCCGGGTTGGGAGGCTAGTCCTTCAGCCACAGTCCAGACAACCCTCCCAAATCTTTAAAATTCTCACCTCATGACAAACGACAATGATGGCCTCATGGGAAATCTGTGATATTTGGGAATGTGTTAAGCTAAGGTCATTCTACTTTGTCAAAAACCTGTAATGGGTAAGCTGGCCTCACAAGAAGCTACTTCCCCCACACAGGAAGGCAGTCCCTGGCCTGGAAGGGTGGTGGTGGTGGTGGTGGTGGTGGTGTGTGTGTGTGTGTAGCTCTCAGATAAGGAAATGAATCATAGTTGACACAGAAGTCACTGGGCCATGGGAAGTCCCTGCTACATGGGAAGACTCCCAAATCTTCAGATAGGGAAGTAAACCTTACATGCTGATGCATCACAGGAGAGGGCCACTGCTGCTCTTGGCTCCCCTAGCCTTGTGTGCTCTCAGAGTAGGGAGCTGGACAGGTAGGGCCTGGGGCCAGGCTGCTCTGGGGAGGATGCTGGACCAAGCTACTACAGCCCACAGACTGATGGTGCCACTGTCAGCATGCGCACTCCAGGTCATCAGGAAAGCTCCATAGAAACTCAATAATTTAGCAAAATTACTCACGTTCCAGGAACACAGCCTATTTTAATAAGCAGCCTCTCACTCACCCTGCCCCAGGGTAATGGAAGGGAGGCGTAGCCTCCCAAGACAATGGAGCCACACTTTGGAACAAAATCAGTTCTGGCTCAAGAATACAAGGGATCAGGGCAAGACCAGTGCCAAGTGCTGCCTCTGCCTCTGGCTATGGCCACAGGCCAGCAACTCTGACAAAACTGAGAGAGGTCAGAAGGGAGTGTGGAGCAGCCAGTACAGGGTGTGTTACCACTAAGCAGGTGACTACTGTGTACAACAGGGGCTCTATCCACTAGGATCAATGAGGTAGTGGCTAGAAATGCCTCAGAGCTGTGTGCTCTCCTCTTGATAAGCAAGTTGGGATGCTCATCCACCAACTTCCCATGTCGCTTGTTGAGAGCTTCATGCCCATAGGTCATGAAGTTCACCACTTCCAACCAGAAGAAAGCAGCTAACAGTGTCTCACACCACCAGCCTTCGAGACTTCCAGGCATGCAGTATGGGCCGTGCACACAACACCTGCTCCACAGGTCTCTCAATAACACACTAGAGAGTTGGGCACTTATCCTCCACCCAGTCCTCTGGGACGTGCTTACCGGTGCCGGGTACACTTGAACCAGTTGAGGATGTCTGCACATCGTGTGTAGTAGATCTGATCAAAGGGGTGTGCATAAGACTCCTGCACAGTCACGGCATAGCTGAGGATCAGACGAGAGATGGAAGCCATGGTCAGCAAAGGCCAAGCCCATGCCATGCACCTCCCTCCTCAGACTTGCCCAGCCCACAGTCCCAAGACCAGGATCCAGCTCTGGCCCTCCCTCCCAGCTCCCAGATTCCTGCCTTGGGTCTCAGCTATGACCCTAGGCCACATCTGTGCTGGTTAGAGTTAACTGACAACCTGACAGAATCTAGAAATCAGCTAGAGGATGTACCTCTGACCACACATGTAGGGCACACAGTTTCTTGATCAAGTTAATTGAGGGAGAAGTCCTGTCCACTGTGGGTGGAACAATTCCCTGGGCTGAGATCCTGAACCACATAAAATGGAGACAGTAAGCTGAGTAGCAACATGCAATAATTGCCTTCTGCTTCCTGACTGGATAGGATGTGATCAGCTCCAGCTGTGACTTCCCCACCATGGTGGATTGTGAGCTTCTGTCTGAATATTTTATTACTATAATAGGAAAAGAAGCTAGACTATATCCTTACTAACATCTGACTAAGGTAATTTTCTTAAATTTGTCTTTACTTATCAGATAGTAAGTAGAGGAAGGTTTGGTTTATTCTGTGTGATTCTAGAAGGCAGATTCAACAAGTCAAAAATATTTCATATCATCCAGGTTTTATTGATACATACCATATAGCCTTAGACATGAAGGCTAGAAGATTTATTGAGCCCAGAGGTTCAAGATCAGACTAGGCAATATATAAGACCCTGTCTTTAAAATAATAGCAATGATATGTTTATTCAGATCCTTATGGTGTTTTGTTTTGTTTTTGCTTTGCCTTGTTTTGTTTTTCAAGACAGAGTTTCTCTGCATAGCCCTGACTGTCCTAGAACTCATTCTGTAGACCATGTTAGCCTTGAACTCACAGAGATCCACCTGCCTCTGCCTTTCAAGTGCTGGTATGCGTGCAACCTCACCTGACCATTACGGTCTTTAGTGTGTATGGGAGATGGTCATTAAAGCAACTCTAAATAAATTGCCCTTTTACATGAAGAAACTGAGGCTGGGAGAGGCAGCTGGCTGCTTTCAATAGCTGCTGCTAATAACTGAGGCCCCTTTGTTAAACCCTTTAATCCCTTTGAGTCCCATTCCTCTGTGTGTGTTTGAGTACATACACGTGTATACACGTGTACTTGCTTGTATGCATGCGTGTGGAGGCCTAAAGACGACCTAACTGTTGTCCCTTAGATGCCTGCCACCTTGCTTTATGAGACAGGGACTCTTATTGGCTGGGAACTTCTAAAGAGACTTATGTGGCTACAGTGAGTCTCAGGGATCCACCTGTCTCTGTCTCCCTCACTCTGGGATTACAAACACGAGTCCAGCTTGTTTGTTTGTTTGTTTGTGGTGGGTTCTGGGAGATCAAACCCGGCCCTCCTGCTTTCTAGGCCAACACTGGACCGGCTGACGGTTCCCAGACAATCTTATAAAGCAGGTAGAAGAATTAATCTCACTTTGCAGATAAGGAAAAAGAGCATCACACAGCCTAGCTTCCCCAGTCCTTCCAGTGACCTTCTGTTCTATTCTATCTCTAGCGTAGCTGGGGCTTCATAGAGGACGTGTCTCCAGGCCTCCCAGTGGAAGCAGCTATTGTCATCCTGCCTATTAGCTATAGCCTAAACCAGCAGGTGGAAGCCACAGGAAAGCTGTTCTGGGCTTCACCAAAGCAGGTTTTTGCTTTGTCACCCTGGCCAGGTGACGTGAAACAGTACTACTGATGCCTGGCTGCTGATGCGTGGCACACACCTCCTGGGCAGGCTGGAGAGCGTGTCAGGAATTAATTGTCATGTAGACTGGTGTTCCATGTTTTCCCCAGAAGGCTCGCTGACCTGGGCCAGATGGCTGGGCCCAGGCTATAAAAGCCCATCTGCTTTGCCCGAGGAAATTGTTGGTTCATTTGCAAGGGGGCTGGCTGCTGTGGGGCCACAGTCTGCTCCCTGACGCCTGCAAGACACAAGGTCCGGAGTCCTGCAAGGAGGACAGGAATGCTTGGCAGTGCTCAGAGACCCAGGCAAGCGGGAGTTCTGTCTGACACTGAGGATGAAAAAGACGACTCTAGATGTGGGTACCTGGGAGATGTGGCCCAGACATACAAGTACATGCAGACATGGCCCAAATGCCCGTTCATCGCCAGGCCTTAGGAAAAGGCAGGGCAGCACCCTGCCTTCCTGCAGGACTTCAGTTCAAATTCCACAGCACCACGATGCACTTTGCAAAGCCATCTCTTGGAAGGGGGATAAATGAGTCAGAGCCTGGGCCTGGGGGCCTGTGTGGAGCCTACCACCACTCACTAGTGTGTTCTTAAACATGCCATTGAACTCCCATAAGCCTCTGTGTCCTCATTTAAAAATCTATGACATATATGGAGAATGTCATGGATTACCGTGAAAATTAACAGACAATGACAGTAGTATACACCTCTCGGGATGAAAGGGGAAAAAAATACACTTAAAATGCTTACCGAGTACATAGTAAGTGCTTAATAGATGCTAACCTTCATCAGTATGACAAGCAGTGGTTTTCCCCCTGTGCTAAGCATGCACGGATGCTTCCCCCTTACCATGTTGGGGGCAGGGAGCAAGTCCTGGGGCAGAACAAACGCCCCCACCTTTGTTCAGCACTTGAGGATTCAGCTTCCTATTCCAGCACTGACTGAGGCAAAGGAACCAGCCCCAAAGGTAGGGGCTATTGATGTCATGGGGTTGGACCTAGCTTTGTAGGATCCTTGGGCTGAGTGAGTCCAGCTAGAGGGCCTTGTATCAATGCCAAGTCTCCAACCTGAAATGCGTGCCCTGCTTCCATAGCTGGGTGGTTTAACACCGCTCGCTTGCCAATGGGCTAATGAGTGCTGATCTATCTTGTAGCTCCAGGCTTTACCAGTGGGAGGGAGGGTGCAGGGGGGGAAGGGGCTCTACCCTGGTTTTTGTGGTAGGAGATATAACTAACTAGGAGCTCATCCCGCTGGGAAAGTATCCCCAAGTGTTCTCTGGGGACCAGGGTGTGTTTCTGGAATGGCACGGGCTAGATACATCCAAACACAGTATCTTGGAACTTGGCTGAAAGTTCCACGAAGGATGCATGCTGCTGGATGCAGGTATCACGGATGGCCTCTTCCCAGGGGTAGAGGGAAAAGACCTGGGCTTCGCTGCTGGAGGCGGGGGGGGTGGGGGGTGGGGGGGGGTGGGGGAACTCCCTGTTCTCTCATGCAGGCAGTGACCTGAGCTGAAAGGTGCAGCCACCAGAGTCAGCTTGTTCCTGATAGTTTCACATGAACCTTGTTCATGTTGAGTAGGCGTGACAAGTCGAGTTTGCTTTCAAGTTTAGATAGATCTGTTATGAGTCCTTTCATTAGGAACAGCTCTCTCTGACAGAGAGCAACCCAGACTGGAGCCTTGGAGGAAGACTCAGATGGCCAGAGACTCAGTGGGAACCCTAGAACCTGGCAACCGCATCAGTCTTACCTGGGTGGACGACAGACAGGTTTATCTGAAGGAGGAGGCCCCAAGTCAAAGACTAATGAGGAGTTCTAACTATCAGTGAGGCTCCCTGAACACTGGGAAGCAGAGGCTTAGACTCACCAACCAGGAGGAAAAGGGAAAATATAAAATATGTAAGACTGATTCTGAGTCTCTGGGCTGGGCTGCAAAGCCTGCATTCACACACCCCTAGCGAGTTTAGTGTGCACCTGAGTTGATAATAACCCCCGAGCCAGAGTTGCCAATATGAAGATGATGATTACAAAGCACATTTGTGAAACGTGTGCCCTGATGCTCCCATAGCTTGTGAGGATGTTTATTTTCCTTGCTATCCAGATGGAGCTGGCCGTGGGTTTAGAGACACCCCTGCTCCCCCCCCCACACCCCATACTCCCGCTAAAGCACAGCTAAACAAACAGAAAACCCAGGAGATGCCCTGAAGTCTTCATAGATCGTTTACATCCTTCCCAGGGCACCATAGAAGTATTCTTTGCTTTAGCCTTGATGTCATTACAACTTCACACAGGATATCCGGTCTACACACTGGAGCAAGCACTGTCCCTTTGCATCCAGCCATTCTTCTTGGTCCATGAGTGTCTCTGCTACCCCTGTGCACTGCCTCAGTGAGACACTACTCTCTGCCCAGGGTCTGGCCATCCATCCTCCAGGGCCCATCTTACTTTTCCTCCTCCACCATCCACTTGCCCCATTGGGTCTTCATCTTAATTTTATTCATTTGATTTATTAGTGTCTAAGTGGCAGAGTCATCCTGGTCAGCATGGCCAATCAATTCCAGGGTTTAATTCGGTTTTTCCTGATTGGGTCTCTGGTCATTGTCTTTCTGCTCACCAAAATCAATACTTTAACCTTGTGCTTCAAAGTCAGACCATCTGCAGAGACCTAGCCTAGACTCTAAGACTTGCTGCTGCAGTCAGTATGAGGCAGGCTCTCTGCTGTGGTCCAGCCACGCTGTTGGAGCTAGCCTCCTGCCCTGATTAGACCAAAAGCAGAAGAGGCCTTCCCATCCTCCCTATGGCTGGCCACCCATCCACTCTTCCATTGCTGCCAGTCCTTGGAGACTATGACAGACATCCCAAGAGTCTGAGATCAAGACATCTAGGACCACAATCCGTACCTCCTCACCCTCGCCATCGCTCTGGCTGTAGACAGGGTAGAAGCCCTGGGGCCTCTACTCCCTCATCTGTAACTGGGTATGTGATAGTTGAAATTGACTGTCAACTTGACCAGATCTAGAGTCACCTAGAAGGCAAACCCTGTGGGGGATTTCTGGACTGGGTTAGCAGAGGTTAGAAGATTCTGCCTAAGGGTGGGTAACTTCATTCCATGGGCTGGTCTTAGACAGAACAGAAAGAAGAAAGGGAGGTGAGCACAGTCACTTCTCTCTCTGCTTCCGGCATGTGACCAGCTGCCTCACACTCTTGAAACTGTCCTTTTCTTGCTCTGATGCCCTATACCCAGGCGCTGTAGACAGAAATAACCCTTCCTTTCTTAAGTTGTATTTACTAGATATCTTGTCATAGCAATGAGAAAAGTCTCTAGTACAGGGTGGGGATACAAAGTAGGAAGGGGAAAGAGAGCCCAACAGGACACTGTCACCTACAGTCAACATGTTCCCATGGTCCTGGCTCTCAGGAACCCACACCGTTTTACCCTGTCCTACAGTTTGAGCTACCCTGTCCTGCCTCACCTTGCTGGACATCAGGACCTTCCCAGCCAGCTGCTTCCTCTCCTGACTCTGCTATTTCTCTAGAGCACCACACCCCAAATGAGCCCACCAGAGAGTGGCAGCTCTGAGCTGCCTGCCTTACCTCTCCCAGTGGCTACACACATTGGGGTCCTCGGGGTTCAGAGCGAGAGCGGCTTGCAGGAGGAAGACAACAAGGAGGCCCACCGCGGACGGCGCCATCAGGCCCTGTGTGGGAGAGCAGAGAAGACGGGCTTGCTCAGACTTTGGCTGCGGCATCTGTTTGATGCTAAGGCTTGGTCCTCCCTCAAAGTGGAGGAATGGGCACTGAACAGACTGGGTTTCCCACAGCTGCCACACAGCAGTGAAGACTGGATACTTCACACTTACAGCATTAACTAACGTGGCAAAAGCTCTGAGTAATTGAAGAGTCTGACTCATGGATCTGAGATCTCTCCAGAAAGAGGCCCACGTGCCATGCAATGCATTGGCTAAAGTTTCACAGAATTCAGAGCATCCCTCCACACCCCCAAAAAAAAATCTATCCTTGATACAGAAACCCAGATCCGGCCATTGTAGAGTCAACGCTCTTTCCTCTCCCTCCTCCTCATCTCTGACAAGGCTGGGTCATCCCATCACCTCCTTCTCCTCCTCCTATGCCAAGAAAGAGAAGCGGACTGTGTAGCCCACAGAGAACTGAGCTGAGATAGCCTTCTGAAGCACTCTGGTCACCAGCCCCCTGCAACTCTGGGCCCCTGCTTCTTTCCTCCTACAGAATATCAGTGCCCTGGGGTTACCAAATACCACTCCCACTCTGAGAGGACCAGCTGAGACAGTCAGATAATGGGGCTTTAAGGAAGCAGCATGCCCAGGATATCAAGGCTCCTTAAATACCATTGTATGTCAAGTTTCTAGTACAGATACAAGTGCCAACTACCTTGCTCTCTAAGTGAGAGATCCACAACACAAAGCTTGTCAAGGAGGATAGAGAGTGAGCCATGTCAGTGCCTAGTGCCCACTGACCTTACTTCCCAAGACCTTATAACCCTACACTACAGCCTTAGAGAACAGCTTCTAGTCTAAATGTCCCCACCATGGGGACACAGAGCAGTGAGGACACTTTCTGTGGAGCTGGACCTCATGAATCCCAGTGTCCTTTATGAGCTGACCCAATGCCATGAGTCATGGAAGAAGTGCTATTGGGATTTATTTAAAGGTTTTAATGAATCCAGAGTAGCTTTTCTTTTCAACTACTGACACTAAAGAAATACACTTTCCATTAAGCAGGGCTGAGGAAAACATTTTGACATTGAAAATCATTCCCCAGATTTGAAATGGTTGGGTATCTAGCCCACAGGCCCTAAGATTTTAGATGAGGGCCATTTAACCTCCTTGGAGGACAAACAGAATGGCACATATTTGTACACATCTCGAGATCCAGTCGTCCATGCAGCCACTTTCTCCTAGATGCTTAGCTACTCAACCCCCTACCTCCGTCATTTCCTTGTTAAATTCTTTCTTAAGCAGCTCCTTCAGCAACAAGCAAATCATCACAAATCCTGTGTAACCATGGGATCTAAATTAATGACTAATGAGGCTGTACATTCTGGAAATCGCCCAGCTAAGTGCAGATTTAGCTGGCGATCAAGGGCATCTACAGATCCCTCCAGGGAAGGCAGGGTGACTCCATTGCCCCTCTCTAAATTGGCAAAGCCCAAGAGATGCAGCTACTCTCCTGGTCCCATTTTCTCACCTCCCAAGTTTAGCAGCAGAGACTCAGCAACTGCCACACGCAACCTGGAGTCCACATAGCATAGCTTGAGGGTGGCTGCCATTGTCAGCCATTCACCCAAACACTTCATTCTCTACTAGACTCAAAAGGGTACCCAGTGCTGGAGAGAGTTGGAGAGCCAGGAGAGACACGAGCACCTTTTCTATGGGGCTCTGGGATAATTAAGTATCTCTGGAAGGAATGAATGATACGCATAGGACCCAGGAAGGCAGATAAAGCTTGAGTGCAGAAAGTGTCCTGTCCCCGTTTCCTGTGTAGCCCTGAGATGGCACCTTTAAATTTAGTAGGCTTTGAATATCAAAGGACCCATGATAACTAGAAGGATGGCTGCTTGGATCATAGCCATCATGGGCAAGCTCTTTAGAAGTTTTCACTTAGCCGGGTATGGCGGCACATGCCTTTAAACTAGGACTTGGGAGGCGGAATCAGGTAGATCTCAGAGAATGTTCCAGGACAGCCAGGGCTACACAGAGAAACCCTGTCTTGCAAGAACAGCAGCAACAGCAACAACAAAAGTTTTAACTAAAACTTTTCTTGTTGAGTCAGGTCTGAATAGCACAGTTTACCTCTTATTGACAGGAATCTCTAGAGACTGACCATGGCAGAGAGGGTAACTATTGTCTCAATGAGTGCTCTAGAAGAGGAGATGGATGGAGTGGGGGAATTGGTGTTTAGACTGACAGCCTAAGGCCTAAGATATTAAGTCTTTATCGAGGGCCATGCCCAGTTCTAGTGTGGGGAAGGAGAGAAGGATGGCTAACATTATGGGGGGTGGGGAAGGATGACAAAGCCTCTCAGAACATCTGCTACTCAATGCTCTTTCCTGGAACCTGGCCTACTCTGAGGCATATCCTGGGCTGTGGATGTGGCTCAATACTATAGCAGTTGAGTAGTATGTACAAGGCCCTAAGTTCCCTTCCAGCATTGAAATCAACCAACCAGTAGGCCAGTCAATCAATCAAGAAGACACAGAGATAGCTTAGTGAGTAAGAGCACTTGCTGCAGAAGTGCAAGGACCTAGGTTTGTAACTCAGCACTGGGTATGACCGTGCACACACCAGGAACCTCTGTGATCAGCACTGGGTATGACTGTGCATGCCAGGAACCTCTGTGAGGGGTGGAGACGGGAGGTTTGCTGGGGCTGGCTGGCTGCCAGTTCAGCTCTGGGTTCAGCGAAAGACTCCGAATCAAGAGAATAAGGTGGAGAATGATTCAGGAGGATGCCTGGTGTCCTCTTCTTGCCTCTGTACACATATGGGTATAGGAACCTGCATGCGCATGTGTGTGCAAACACACATACACACACACACACACACTACCCTTCTTTTATCAGGCTAGGCTTCTTCACTCCTACTGCATCTCTTCCTTCAGTCTGCCCTTTGTCTTCAGTTCTTCCCAGTCAAGTAGCATCTACTACTCAGCAGAGCTTGACAAAGGTCAACACCATTGAAAACATCCCTTTTGAGTCCCGGCCAGTGACAGCCAAGGTCTCATGCTCCAGTGTGGTCACCCTGCCTACTCTGCCATTTTCCCAGCATGCTTCCTTTATCTTTCTGACATGTTGTAAGCAACCAGTGGTGGGATAGAGAATCCTACACCTTCATTTCACAGACTGACTCTCAAACAGCTGTATCACCCTGTCTCTGACACTTCAATTAAGAAGACAGAAAAGCAGCCAGAAAAATGCTGTCGTCGTGTGAGGGCATCTCCTCCCCAATCACTTTAGTGGGACTTCCTGGGGGCTCTTGGGGAGCACGAAGACCAAAGACATATGCTTATGAGATGACCAAGGGAAAATCAATCCTGCCACCATAGTTATTAGGTGACTCCATTTGGAGTGACAGAGGTTAACGTATGAGGCACCACCAGGGCATTAATAATTAAATAAGAAAATGCCCCAGGATCATTTCAGAAGGAGAGCCATGTAAATAAGTCAGCCAGCTTCTTCCCTCTACCCCACCCCCTTGCATGCTAAGGAGCAGAGAGGGGAGCCAGGTTCCAGAGTTAGAGAGCTTATCCTGCTTCAGAGTGTAGGAGGCATTGTAGCTGATGAATGGAGGAACAGAGAGGTGACTGGGAGGCGTGAGTCACACCTGCCAGTGGGGTCTAATCGGCCCATGCCCCTGCCATGGCTAGAGTAAAAGGAGGTCCCTCTAGCACCTGCCTATGCCTGAAAGACCCAAAGCAGCCCTCAGGATGACTGAGACCCACTGACCCAAGACCAAGAGCAGCAAGTGGGGGCCGGGAAAGCCCTGATGGAGTAAACCAGGCTTGGGATGGGTAGAGCATGCAAAAGTGGAGTACACTGGTGTATGCACACTGGTGTATGGAGGCCAGCAGTGGCAGGTGGCACTGGGATGTGGAGACCAGCTGTGGCAGGTGGCACTGGTAGTATGAAGACCAGATGTGGCAGGTGGCACTGGTGGTGTGGAGACCAGCTGTGGCAGGTGGCACTGGGGTGTGGAGGCCAGCTGTGGCAGGTGGCACTGGTAGTATGGAGACCAGATGTGGCAGGTGGCACTGGAGGAAGCAGGTGGGAGAAGCTCCTGCAGTGACCAAATGGAAACATTGGAAGGTGTTTTACAGCTTATGTAGGAAATTAGAATCCTGTGAGAATGTTACAGAAATGTTTCTAGCAAAGACTCTAAGCAATGTCTAGTCTCTGTTGCCTGCTCCTTCCACCTGCAATAGCTCCAGGACATGGTGCATCAGTTCAAAGCTTGGGCTCTGAAAGGACCTAAGGCTAAACCTCTCCAGCTTAGCCAGCCAGGTGAGCAGCATTGCTCATGACTCCAGTGTGGAGGACTTTGTTTCTCTTGTTCAAAGTCAAGTCTGCCAGAAGGCCTGGTCCACACCAGTGTACATCCTTCACATTTGTATTGGTTCATTCTGACTCCTCTAGACTGCTACCAGATATCTTAGGAGACACTGACCTTAGGCTGGGGATATGGTGAAGTCTGCAGAGTGCCTGCTTAACATGTATGAAGCACTACGATTAGTGCCCAGCACTGCATAGATTGAGCGTGGTGGTGCTAATCCCAGAATTCGGAAAGCAGAGAGGATCAGAAGTTCTAGATCATCCAACTACACAGTGAGATCAAGGTCAGCCTGACATATAAGAAGCTCTCAGAGAAAGAGAGAGAGAGAAAGAGAGAGAGAGAGAGACAGACAGACAGACAGACAGACAGACAGAGATAAAGAGAGACAGAGACAGAAACAGAGAGGAAGACAGAGAGACAGAAACAGAGAACAAGAACAAGACATTGACCTTGTAGCAAAGGGCCCCTGCTCTCTACCCAGGAGTTCCGCTCTAGCCTGGGTTGGCCATGTAGACTAAGCCAACTTTGGCAATGTTGGTATCCTCAGGAGGCCCTCTGATCTCTTTAGCTTGACTGGGGTCAGCACCCATAAGAGTCCCGCTTGTCTTCTTAATGACACCCACACCTGGCCAGGCACCAGGGGCTCTCTTAGCCAATGTGTATAAACTGGGACCAAGGGCAGATAGATAAACATATGGCCCTCAGAGCTGTTGTTATAAAGTGATTAGTTGTACAAAACTCCAACTTCCCACTTCACTTCCTACCTCCCTTATCCCAAAGGTGCTAAAATCTTATACACTGAAGCCAGAGCCATGAGCCCAGAACCTCCTCCTCTATGTGTCCCTTCCAAAGAGTTCTTCCTTCTCAACCAGTTTGCACTGCATCCGGGGACCACAGTCAGGTATAGTTTTATGAGCCTCAGACTCCTGATCCTCTTACTTCTACTTCTACAGTGACTGGGACTAGAGGACTGTGTCTATCACCTTGGTTTAGGTGGTAACTGTGATTGAACCCATGGTTTCTGGTATGCTAGAGACCCTATCAACTGAACTGCCTCACCAGCACTGTTTTGTGGACCTTGAAATGGTTCTTCTACCACAACAAAGGGAATGGGATATGACCACTTGGAATCCATACAGAGAAACTGGGAAAAGCGTATGTCCTAGTTTGCTTTCTGTTGCTATAATAAAACACTCTAACCAAAAAAGAATCTTGGGGAGGAGGAGAATAATTCTGCTTACATTCCCAGGGCACAACCTATCACTGATGGAAGTCATGACAGGAACAAAAGGAGATATATTCCTGAAGAAATGATGCTTGCTGACTTACTGAGGCTCATGCTCAGCTAGCTTCCATATACAGCCCAGAACTACCTACTTAGGGAATTGTGCCACCCACAGTGGACTGAGTCTCATATCCATTAACAACCTGATAGATGAAATTGCTCAGTTCAAAGTACTTTTTTAAGTAGTGCTAGGCTTCCTCAAGCTGACACTTAATGTTAACTAGAACATGGCTTGTGAGATCTAATGATGGGTCCTGAATAGGACAGGGAAATACAGACCCATATATTTAGGGTCCCTACAGATGTCACTGGTCCAAAGCTGCTCTTCTGTAACTAACACACAGACACAGTCTCTGCATTTTCTCTGGCCTTAAAAACTACTCTTATTTACCTTTCCACATACCCTTGACCTTGTCCCACACCTGGAGAACACCCAGGGGCCGTGTTTCCATCCACTGCCTTCATGTTTGCTCCCAGTACACAGAGCACTACCTGCATTGAGAGGGACTGTCAGGTCATCTCTGTCAACCTCTTAACTGATTCTACAGCCAGCCTCTGCCTCTACTCACCCTGAGCCTTAAGAGCAACTCACCTGCCTCACCTGACAGAAAACACCACTCATTCCCTGAGGATGGGGATCACACGGCACACAGGGCTGTGTGAACTGCATCACAGGAACACCAGGCTGTTGGCATCCATCATAGCGGGCACCCGTGACATCCTGAGTGTGACTCAGAGCCCTCCGTCTGTGCCTCCCCATCAGCACCAGCACTTGTCTACCCAGGGAGGCAACACAAGGCAGGCATTGAAGGCTGCTCAATAGCTCACACTGCAAATGAGGACGAATAATATCCTGAGCGGCTCATGAAAAGGCACTTTCAGGACCAGGAACAGCAGAAGCAGGGATTAATTGTGCACACACCTCACATCCCTCCCAGCATGTGGGTGCAGAGAGACCTCTATCTTCTATTTATAGGACATACACACACTTCTGTTATTTTTCTGAATAAAACAGAAAGGCCAAGTTTGCATACAGGAGGCCAACACCAAGGGTACTGTCCAGTCCAGCCAGTCCCCTGCTCTCAGCTCGTCCACTGTCCCCAGACCCCTCTCTGTTTACTAGCCTTGCTGGGGTCTGATGAGTGATGAAGGGAGGGGCTTCAGTCAGCCTCCTCAGCCTACCACTAAGAGGCTCTGTCTTTGACTTGAAGCCTCCTGCTCCCTAGTTATCCCACCAGGGACTGGGTTTATATTGACCGCTTTCTAATCTCCCTATACAAAACTAACTGAATGAATGAATGAATGAATGAATCCACATCTCTTTATCTCCAAAAGAGTATTCCCTTAACTGCAGGAATGCAGAGTCCTAGCACCAATGAGGAGGTACCTGTCCCTCTGGATAAATCAGAAAGGGCCTTCCAGTCCCATCTCCAGACATGTTAAATGTCTTTGTCCTAAACTGGGTTCCACTACCCTGATAAATCCTGCCTAGGAAGCCTCATACTGCAAATCTCAGGAATGTCAGGAGAAAAGCTGCCAGTGACCATCCATCAGAATCCAAAGCCTGCCCTGTCCCCTTCATCCCCTGCCCTCCCAAAAGCAAGTAGCTCTGACACCAGCCAGGCTGGAAAGAGATCATAGCACAGCCATGGGGCATGGGAGACATCTCTAAACTAATGAGGTGCTGGCCTCCTGCCCCGTTCCAACTCGTATGGGCTCTGCCCACTCACCCCAAGCCCGTGCTCCCCACTCCTGATCGAGCAGCCTCATATGTATGGCCTCCAGCCCTGCGAAGATGAAGGCAGAAAACTTATCTGTGTTCTTAGACCATCCTATTTCTCACAAAGCAATTATCTCCATCTTTCCATTTCTTTGCAAATCAGGGCCCACTCAGCCAGCCCAGCTACTCCCCACCTCGCTGCCCACAAGCTTGCCTACTCTGTCTGCTACTCTCGAAGCTGCAGGGTTCTCAGAACTGTAGGGAGTCCTCATACCCAGGCATCAAATTATGGTTCCATCCTTAAAACCTCCCAGCCATAATGCAGACATCCAGGAGCTGTGGCCATCCTTGGGGGATGGGATCTCATTCCTGCCCACTTAGGAAAAAAACTTCTCTCAGATCACACAATGTGATCGATGACAAGTGCCCAGGAAGACAGAAAGGACTGGCCCCAAGTCCTGAAGGTTTGTTTATCAATGGAAATTCAGGTGTCTATATTCTCTGGATAGCAAGCCATGGAGTGTCAGAACTGGTCCAAGGAAACCCAGCAGTATCTGCTGCCCAACACTTTATGCCCCAGGAATGGAGGTGATGTCCTCAAGGACAGGTGTCAAAGGTGACTACAGGGCTCAAGTAAAGGACTAAGAGTCATGGGTTCGAATCCTAACACAACCATAGGATGACATAGTCCAATGAAAACCACTATCTGCATTTCTCCCTCCCCACTCTGGGTGTCAGGCCCCTCCCCCCAACTGGGTGTCAGGCTGACCTCAAACTCTCCATGAAGCTGAGAATGACCTTCAGTCTCCCATCTTCCTGCCTTCACCTCTGAGATTACAGGTGAGAGCCACTGCACCTGGGTTATGTGGTGCTGGGGATGGCACCAGCGCTTTGTGTATGCGAAGCAAGCACTCCAACAACAGAACTACATCCCAGGTCAGGCCTCTTGTTTTTCATGGACTGTGTCACTAACATCACAGGCTCTGAAAGATACACAGAGCGAGCAGGCGAAGTGCTCAATCCGGAGAAGATGTTCAATGAAATATTCATTTGCTCCCAATGCACAGCCTCCAAGACCCTTGAAGCCCTGTAATTTGGCTTCTAGAGTTTCTAAGAAGCTAGGAAAAGAAAAACTGTGGATAGGAAAAAATTTCCTGCTGGAGTACCTGAGCTTAGCTGAGTAAATGCAGGGTTAGTCCTAACTACGGCTATCCAGGTGGGCCCCAACATTCATCTGTCTACTCAGCCACTGTAACACTGAGGTGACTCAGGCTGGACCCAGCTCCTGAACCCCAACACCTGCTGCGGGTACACAAGAATCCTGTGAGAGGCAGGGGCTGGTTCAAAACATCACAGCTTTTCCCTAAAGGAAGCCTGGGGCAAGTACAGTGGGAAATGAGAGACCTTTGCTGTGATCAACATCCAATTGCCTGGTATCCCCACTGATTAAGGCCAAAGGCAAGTTCAAAGCATCAGTCATAGAGAGATGTGACCCCAAAGCAACATAAATATCCACCCACGGGGACTCAGTAAGTCATCTCTAGCAAGTCTACTAGCACAATTTAACATGGGTAACAGTACCAATGTTAAACACATCAAAGGAAAATGTGTACGGTGGTTCACACCTGTGGTTCTAGCATCTGGTATGGGTATGGGAGGAGGGGCCAAGGCAGGAGGATCCACATAAACCCAGGGGTCTGAGATCAACCTGGGAGACACAGTAGTCAAAAACAAAAAGAAACAAAAAGAAACAAAAAGAAAAGAAAAGAAAAAGAAAAGAAGAAGATGTATGCAAATATAGAGAGAAACAGAAAGGTCTGGAAACTGTACGTTGTACTTTACGGGGTCATCACATGCAAGAGAAAGCAAGGGGGCAAGGCTTGTGCTTTCTAGGCAGTTTTGTTATGGTGGCGTTCTACCTTTGGCATTATCATCACAGGCATCAGGATGACAAAGATATGTAAAATAATTCATCGTCAACTGACTGGTGTGGCTGGAAGATGACCCTGATGTATTGTGCTGTGGGAGACATAGATTATACAACAGCACAAACAGCCTAGTCATATTCATGCAGATCACCAAGTAGTCCCACACCCCAGACCTGAGGGGCTGCCACCCCTGGGGACACCAGCCCCTTTGTGAAGCGCTCCAGGAGGCCCGTGAAGCCCTCTGGATGATGGGAACCTACCACCTGCATTGGATGTCTCTGAGTCTTCTTGGTGAGTACAGCTGGCCTGTGATTAAGAACATTATATTATTTCAAAGACCTGAAATGATCAGATGAATGGAATAATGGATGCTTCATGTAGATTTTTGTCAACTTTATTCAGGATAACCCATGGATCAGGTATTTGGATTTTAAAAGAAATATATTACAGCTCTTTGTTCCTGATGCTGATAAATTCAATAAATTCTAGCTCAAAGTCCAGGTCAGTCCTGCTGGGCACTTCATCACCAAGGCAACAGCCAGCTCCACGAGGCCCAGAATCTGAAGGGGTTCCAGGGTCCCCAATTCCAGTTCTACATCTCACCAATTGGGTGGCCTTGGGCGGGTCTCCCAACACTGGGAGCCCATCTCTTTAAAGTGGAGAGGGTAAAAAAAAAATCCAGCTCACTTTGTTAGTCCTTTTATTGATTGGTTGTTTGGCTTCTTGTTTAATTCATTTAAGCTTTCATTTTATTTATATTATTAGTGTGTGCACAAGATCGAGAAAGACAGAGAGACAGAGTCAGAATGGGCACATGTGTGCCACAGCACGCCCGTAGGATCAGAGGACAACTCTGGGTTCCCTCCTTGCACTGTGGATTCTCAGTTCCTGATGCTTACACAGCAGCAGACATTTTTTACCCCTGAGCCACCCAGCCATGCTGCTGGCCGTTTTTTTTTTTGTTTGTTTGTTTCTTGAGTTCTTTGTAAATTCCAGATATTAACTGCTATCAGACATATAACCTGTGATGATTTCCTTCCATCCTACAAGCTGCATCTTCACAGACCCATTGCTTCTTTTGTGGTCTGGAAGCGTCAATTTCATGAGGTCTCATTCGTCAATCATCTCCTGAGGAAAGATTTTAAACAGATATATAAATCCATGTACATGTATGACAGGAGAGGAAAAGGGAAGGGATGGGAAAATGGCTCAGCAAGTAAGAAAGTTTTCTATATAAGCATGAGGACCTGAGTTCAAATCCCCAGAGCCCACATAAAGTGCCAGGCATGGAAGGTTACATATACTTGTAGCCTACTGCCACGGGGAGTGTGGGGCAGAGACAGGAGCTTGCTGGCCACCAGCCTAACTCAAGGTTCAGTGAGGGGCGAGTGAAGGCACATTCCTTCTCCTGCTTTCATGCATCCTTTACACGGATGCCTGCCATACCCTGCCACACAAAGAAAGGGAGCAGAGGGCTCAGAAGAAAACTCAGAAGATAACTCAGTTGGTCAAGTACTTGATTGTAAAGCACAGGTCCTGAGTTTGATACCCAGAACCATGTTTAAGAAGAAATATAAGATGTGGTGGCACAAACCGTTTTTTGTTTTGTTTTGTTTTTTGAGACATGGTTCCTCTGTGTAGCCCTGGCTCTCCTGGAATTCATTCTGTAGACTAGACTGGCCTTGAATTCACAAAGATCCACCTGCCTTTGCCTCCCAAGTGCCGTGTGCTACCCACCGCATGGCTCCGAGTTTTAATCCCAGCCCTGAGAAGGCAGAAACAGTCTCCTGCCCTGGATTCAAAATATCATGTTGGATGGCAACTGAGGAACTACAATCAAATTGTCTTCGTTCTGGTACACACAGACACACACACACACACATATGCACAAACACAAGGACATATACACATATATGCACACATACACATGCACATATACACACATGCACATACATGAACATATATACACACACATGCACATATAACACATATGAACATATATACACATATGCACATATATGCACATACACAAACATATATATATACACATGTGCACATACAAACACATACATACACACACATGCACACACATACACAAGTAAAGTTGTCTGGTGGGAAATAGGGAACTAACAGAGGGAAGGAGCAAGAAAAGAGAGAGTGAAGAGACCATGGAGGAAGGTGTGTTTAATATATCAATTATTTTGCATTAAAACATTAAAAGTAAATTCATTTAATTAAAAAAAACAGCTCACAGGATGGCAAGAAGTTGAGGAATCAAGAGTGGAAGAAAGTGGGGCCTGAAACAAGAGTGGAGCAGGTGGCTCCAGGGCCCCTGCACTTGCTCAGTACTGCTGAACTGGCATGGCTCTCCGAGGCTGTCGGGGCAGGGCCTCGGCACTGGCATTCCTAGCACTTGACTGAGAATCCATGCCCAGTGAAGAGCTACAAAGGACAGAAAGGACTGGGGATGAAGCCCAATAGCACCGCTGACCCATAGTGGAAGCTAGAGATGATTCCAATGCTAGCCCAGAAGCCATCTTGGGTATGTCTGGGCTGGGCCTTGTGTGCAAGAGGCTCTCTGTTTGTTTGTTTGTTTGTTTGGCTTTTCGAGACAGGATTTCTCTTTGTAGCCTTGGCTGTCCTGGAACTCACTCTGTAGACCAGGCTGCCTCGAACTCAGAAATCTGCCTGTCTCTGCCTCCTAAGTGTTGGGATTAAACGCATGCGCCACCACTCAGTGCTGCTCTCTTGTTAAAAGTACCTGTGACTGAGCAATGACCCTAAGCTCAGGTTTCCTGGAGGAGTAAACTGCTCTCTCACCTTCTAGAGCTCTACTATGGATTGACCCAGTCACTTGCTTCCCTTGTCACCCCAAGTCTAATTTGCTGAATGGCACACAAGCCCCAGATTCATTGTGTTCCTGGCCTGATTCCTTGTTGTTTGTCTCAGTATTTTCCAGGAAATTGTTCATTAAGGCTAAGAGCACCTGCTTACTGTAAGAGAGCATCATACAAAGGCGCTGTCACAGGCACCCAGGAAGAACATTAATTAATGAAGGGAAAGCAACTAAATGTATTATAAATTAAAGGTCTGAAAAGAAATATCTGGTATTTAGTGGGTTATGAGAAATAGCTGAAATGGAATGTCATATCTCCAGACAACGGTGGGGTTAAAAAAAAAAACAGGAGGAGAGAAATTACAGAGGGTGGCAGAGGTAACGATCTATTTCTGGAGCGACTGAAGCCTGGGCTTCCATTAAGAGAATTATAAATCAATTGTGTTTTGTCTAGGGGCATATACGTGTGGTGTGTGCAAAATTAAAAGGCCTAACGCATCAGGTAGTTCCTGCTGAAGGGCCATGGAATGATGCTAATGGAGGCATTTAGATCGGCCAAAAAATACGACAGGCTGTGAGGAAGGGGTCGGAAGAGCTGAGTTCCTGGGTCAGTAGCCAGGCCAAGCAGGACTAATGTCACCCTGAGCATCAAGGTGGAGAGAAAAATGCAGCCCCACCTTAATTAACTGGAACCTTCCACTAACTGGAAGGTGGTCATGCCCACAAGGGCCCATCAGGCAATGCCTCCAACCCGCAGCCATCCAGAACGGCTCTTCCTCTCTCTGAAAAGAAGCATCCAGGGACTGGGGATGTAGCTGGTTGGTAGAGTGGGTAAAGCCTGGGTTTGAGCCCCAGTACCGTATAAAGCAACTCTGGGTCTCATCTTTGCATGATGTATGCCTCTGATGTTGCATGCCTCTAATCTCAGCACTTAGAAAGTAGAAGAGCAGAAGTTCAAGGCCCTCTTTGGCTGCTTAGAGAGATGGAGCCTGCCTGGGCTAAGACTGTCTCAAAGGGAGGAGCTGGGGAGGGAAGGAAAGAGAACAGTTTCCAGACGGTGCCCCCATCCTTTTGCTTAGCTTCATTTCCCTCTGCTCATGGCCACTCTAAAGGTCTTTGGGAAGGATGACCCTGAAATCATACAAACTTTTCTAAATCCAGAGGGATTTTACCCATGTGGGAAAGAAGGGGTTACATGGGAAAGACTTTTGGTAGCTGGTACTACAGAAAACTACTTAACTCCCAGCTCCGTGAAAGAGTCAGAGATTCATGCCATTCTCAAAGGCAAAGCTAATGCGGGGACAGCTCCCTGCCCAACACCAGCTTTGCCTTTTTGCTTTCTGCTCCTTCCCCAGATATCTGCTGGCCTAGCCTCAAAATGCTGAGTCACCAGCAGGTAGAAAGGCAGGAGCTCATGCCAAGACTAACTCCGCTTCCCCAATGGTCTAATTCCCAGGTATGCCCACGAATTTCTAAATCTGCTACAATGCATGTGGGGACTCAATGGGGTGGGAAGGATGGGAGGCAGGCCAGAGCTTGCTAAACCCTCACAGGATCCGACACAAGTCCCTTCAGCTGGGCCAAGATAGGGACAAAAAAAAACAAGGGCAGAGTCTGGGTTGGGAGCAGGCAGGTGGAAACCCTGTTGGCAGGAATTAGACTTGGGTAGCCAGTTAGAAAGCTGGCTCTGGAAGTTAGAATTCAAGTGGATATTGAGTACTCTGAGACTTCGAGCTCTGTGAATAGCCCTTGTTGGATCCAACCTGGCTGTCTATGGAGCCAGAGAACATTCCATCTATACCCCAATCACTGTGTATCTACCAAACACCAGTGCTAAGGAGGAATGGATGTCCTCCTGAGAGCCTGCAGCGGGCCAGGAATTGACGGGGCTGGCACATGGTCCCAACTCACTCCTCCCTACAACCCTGAGAAAGGTGTTATACTCTCCACCTGCAGGTGATGAACTGAACCCAGGGCTTCATGTAGGCTCAACTCAGCTTCAGTCTTCATATTTTGGACTCAGGGGCTTGTTCACATGTATGTGAGAGAAAGAGAAAAGGTGAGGTGTGGGGAGAGAGGAGAGAAATAAGGTCACATCTGTGGATTCAACCCTTCTCCATACCTATAAGATACGAACAGAGAAGAGTAGACACTATATGACTGTGAGAAAAAACTCAGTTCAGAGCTCAGAAGATAGGTTTGGGTCAGCCACCTGGTCCCTTTGGTGCTCCACTGTCCCATCAACTGAGGGGAAGCCTGTCAGCCAGGCTCCCATTTGAAGCACAGTAGCTACAACTGACTACTAGCTGCTTTCTCGTGGTGATTTCTGGCTATCGTACACACTTTGGGGCACAAGGGTTAGATCTGTGCTAAGCCTGGCTGAGATTTCAAAGCCCCTTTGGCTCTGGTTTTAAAGCAGAGAGGCTGTGAGAGTACAGGAGCCAGGCAAGTGGCCCTCAGCACACAGCCTCAGTAGATAAGGATACTCAACAGCCTGGCCCAGCTTGACTCAATCCAGTGTCCTGTGTGAGTCCTCCCTGCGTCATTCCTGGCCTAAAGACTTTCAGTGACATCATAGCCCTACATCAGTAGTGCTCTATGGGACTATGGAGGGAAACATAGGATAGGTAGCCCTAAGGCAAGCTTCCAAGGAGGGTGAGCTAGTACCTGACCCCCACCCTAGGACTGACAGTAGAGAAACCAATTTACTGGCCAGAGATCTTACCAAAAAAGATGAATGTGGGGTTTAATATTGAAGCCCATGGTTCTTGCCTTCTTCCTTGCTCTCAGAGGATTGTGAGGCTTATTGTAAAAAGGGCCCGTTCCCACCCCTAAGGAAAAGCATGCATTTCTGCCCTAGGAATAAGTAGGATTCCACCCCTTTCTGAACCCTAGTCCTTCCTAATGTTAGCACACACACACACACACACACACACACCATGTGTGCCATGGTCAAAGCTGACAGTCAGCCTTAGATGTTATCCTTCAGAAGTGATCTGTCTTGTTTTTGAGGCAGGGTCTCTCACTGAGACCTGGACCTAACAGTTTAGCTATCCTGGTTGGCCAGTGAACCCCAGGGGTTCCTTGTTTCCCCCCTGCCCCCCAGCACTAGGGTTACAAGTGCATACCATCGCTTTTTACCATAGGTCCTGGGAATTGAACTCAGGTCCACATGCTTGCATAGTGCTTGCACTTTACTAGTCTGAGCCAGCTCCTTAGGCCCCTTTTTCACTTTCAGCTCCTACATAAGGGGCTCTCAAGATGCTGGGGTGTGGAGTGCCGCAGGCTTCTCTGCATGGCTCTCCGGAAACATCTTGCTCAGATGCGGCCGTGGTAACATCTCTACATCAGAAAGGACATATCTAGACAGCCCAGGCGCCTGGCAGCCTCCAGATCATTCCACAAAGTGGAGATGAGGATAGAATCACCCCAGGGGAAGGCAGAGGAGACATTTATTTCAAGCCAATTTCACCCACTCTGGAGCAATCGCTAAAGCCAAATGGTAGAGCTGCGTGCTTATGTGTTGTGGTGTGTCAATGCGAGGAGAGGAGTGAGTGCGTGAGACTGCCAGCCTGGTGCAGCTGCAGGGGGAGAAACTGTGTGGGGACAGAATCTGCTGACAAGGTTGTTCTATGGCCTCCAAGGAGGACCAGAGCTGAGCACCCAGCCAAGGACCAAAAGAGACAGGTCAGAGGCAGAGCAGCCAGAATCCAATCTCCCCCTCCAAGTCCAGTCAGCTGTGTGAGTTACTGCACCTCTCTGTTTTTTTTTTTAAAGATTTATTTATTTATTATATGTAAGTACACTGTAGCTGTCTTCAGACACTCCAGAAGAGGGCATCAGATCTCATTACAGATGGTTGTGAGCCACCATGTGGTTGCTGGGATTTGAACTCAGGACCTTTGAAAGAGCAGTCAGTGCTCTTAACCACTGAGCCATCTCTCCAGCTCCTCTGGGCTGCTTCTTGAACAGAAGAAGCTATAATCCTTTCACAAATGCCTTGTCATCCCAAAAGGACACATAGGCTTAAAAGTCTGCATAGAAGAGTTCCACCAGCCACGGGGCCACTGCAAGGCTTCCAACACTCCTCTGGGCCTCAGTTTCCCCATTTACAAAAGGAAGTTGTGAGCAAGTGAGATGGCTCACCAAGTAAAAGTGCTTGCCCCCAAGCCTGATGATCTGAGTTCAATCCCCAGGACTCACGTAGCCATATAGGCGAACTCAGTCCTACAGGTTGACTTCTGTATGTATACAGCTCGTCGCATAATCCCTCCCCCAATAAATAAACATCTTAAAAGGTTTTTAAAGAAGTTGTCTGATAGACCTTCCAGTGAAGGCCCTTATAGCTCTCCAAAACTCTTGGTGCATGCCGGCAGTGGGAGCCGACAGGAGAGAAGGGGGTCCATCCACCGACCTGACACTGTACCTGCTATCTAGCCCCATCCGATTACCAAGCCAGCACTGGTCCCTGGTGTTTGCACAGGAGAAGTGAAGCTGAGAAAAAAGAGGCCAACCAGAGATCAAACAGATGGAACTGATCTTGAACCCAGATCTCCAGATTCCCCAGTTCAATTCTGGGACCTCCTCCATCATGCAACTGGGAAATGTTAGGGGGCACTCAAGCAGTCCCTCCTTGGGTTGTGTGAGGCCGGGACAGCCCGAGGACTCTGTGTGCTGAGATCCTCAGAGGCATCCTGGAGTCTGCCACCAGAACCTGCCCACCCGTCAGGCTACTACCTCTTCAGCCCATTCACAGGCCTTGCTCCAGTGGGGCCTTCCTTTAAGGGCAGAGAGAAGGGCTGCCCAGTGGTGACCGAGCTCTGTCTCCATCTCCCCACCTCTCCCCTGCAGGAATTTCCTCTCTTCTAGATGAGCATTTCCTGAAACAGAGCCCCATGTCTCAAGTAAGCATCAAGCTTCTAGAAACAAATTTTGTATTCCCAGAGCTGGACTGCCACTGCAGAGCCCATTCTGTTCTACCCAGTCAGTCCAGCCCTCAAACACTCTTTTCCAGTCCTCTGTCTGCAACCCATCTCTGTCTTCCTCTACAGATAACCACAACCTCATCCATAGCTCCTTGACCACAGAAGAACCTGCATGTGACAGGCAAGAACGCTGAGGCAGACTCACAAGGTAAGAGGTTTCAGGGATGGAGGTGATTAGTGGCCCCTTCAGTCTTTCTTTTGGCATCTTGTCTGGACTCAGGAAGCTCTGCTAGCAAAGGCTATAAGCTCTCTGTGAAGGTACAGAGATACTTCTATACAAGATGGAGACAACAGCAGACTCAGGGACCAGAGGCTCCCTATACACCCTGGGCTGGGACAAGTGCCCATCTAAGCTTCAACAGTAGATACCAGCACCCACAGCAGGTGCCCCAGTATCCACAGCAGGTGCCCCAGTACCCACAGCAGGTGCCCCAGCACCCACAGCAGGTGCCCCAGTATCCACAGCAGGTGCCCCAGTACCCACAGCAGGTGCCCCAGCACCCACAGCAGGTGCCTCAGTACCCACAGCAGGTGCCCCAGCACCCACAGCAGGTGCCCCAGCACCCACAGCAGGTGCCCCAGCACCCACAGCAGGT
>NW_022196906.1:58925946-58940642 GCF_008632895.1 Mastomys coucha | reverse complement strand
CCCAGTACCCACAGCAGGTGTCCCAGCACCCACAGCAGGTGCCCCAGTACCCACAGCAGGTGCCCCAGTACCTACATCAGGTGCCCCAGTGTCCACAGCAGATGCCCCAGTACCTACATCAGGTGCCCCAGTGTCCACAGCAGATGCCCCAGTACCCACAGCAGGTGCTCCAGTACCCATGGGGTTTTATAATCCCTCCATTAGGGCAACCTGCCCATTCTTCCCTCCGCCCACCTAGCTACTCAACCCTTACTACCACAAGCACTGGGGGCCCCGACACGCACAGATCAGACACCATCCCTCCCATTGAAATAATCAGTAGGTTTGCCAAGCCCTCCTGCGACAACACTGGCTATCCTGTTCTGAGTGGTGGTTGAGGCAGACCCGAAGCTCTGTGGTCCTGAGTCCTGAGAGGCCACTGCTGTGCATTTCTCCTGCTCCACCCAGAAAACAATGTGGACAGGAGCATGACTCATTGAAGACTCAGGTCCGAAGCCCCACATGGGGCCTTCCTTCTGGCCCCTCCTTCTAACCAACCTTCAGAGCACTACAATGAAATTCACCTCTAATAAGCATTCATTAGAATATGCTAATGAGGAAGAAACAGATCTCACAGGCCCTGAAATCCCAAAGGGAAAGGAGGAAAAAAAATTCAATATTGAGTTCCATCTCATTTCAAAGCCACTTTCAAAGTGGCCGTAAATCCTACCCTGGACTTGAGGTGCTGCCCGCAGCTCAGATGGATGTCAGAGATTAGCAGTTGTCACGGGCCGTGCCCTCAGAGACCCTTTACGTGGAGAGTCCAAGGGTGTGCAAACTCGCCTAGTGTGGGGCACTGCCTTGTCTATGCCCCATGACGACCTGTGGGGGGCTGGGGGGTGAGGGGCTGGGCTTGTTGACAAGAATGGGCTTCAGAACACATCTGATTCCTTTATGTGTGAACGCAGCTTGGGGGCAAGTCCTCTGGTATGACCCAGCCCCCTGGTGTGTCTATGTGTGAAACAGGAAGGACACAAGTGTCTCCCTGAGGGTCACGAGGAGCCTTGTGGCTCCTGGTCTGAAGGGAGAACCCGCTCAGCAGATGACCAACTGAACTAGGCTCATCAAGGCCAGACCATCTGGACTAGGCATGGATCACTGGGCTCTGCCCCCTCACCTGCAAATAGAGATGGCAGTATGGCCTCTGTGAAAACTGAACGACACAATGACACATTAAGAATTCACCAAATGTCGCTGCTGTCACTTACTGAGTTCACAGCAGCAGTTAGTGTCTAGGCTGCCTTCTCTCTAGCTTCTTCACACCGCATCTCAGACACCAACAAAAGCCCCAGGCTGTTGTCTCAAACTCTTCCTGGTTTTCAACTTTCTGGGTAACTTCAGGAAATTGGCAACTTCTCTGATTCCTTTTTTTTTTTTCTTTTTTAAGATAGTCTCATGTAGCCTAGGCTGGCCTCTAACTCACTATATAGCTGAAGATGACTCTGGACTTCTGAGGCTCCTGCCTCTACCTCCTGCATGCTGGGATTACCAGTGCTGGTTTTATGCAGTGCTGAAGAGCAAACCCAAGGCCTTATGCATACCCCAGGCAAGCGCTCTACCAACTGAGCAGCATCCCCAGCTCGCATCTCTGGCTCATAACTGCATTCTACAGAGGGAACTTGGTCATTCCCTCAGATCTACTTCCAGGGTGCTTGTACAAATCAGAAAGCTAATGCAAATAAAAGTGCTTTGAAACAGACAGGAAATGGTATGTTGACGGAATTCTCCTTTCTCTCGAGCTGGAAGGCTGCTCTAGAAGCCTTGGCTGGTGTCTCTCCTCCCCAGACCACAAGGAATAGTCTCAATTCCCCAGGAGTCTGTAGTTGCTCCAGATGACAGAGTCTACAAACATCAGCCTCTCAATGCTGATGATGTCTAACTTGAATCCTTCCTGCTGTCTTCTTGCTCTGTCCCTCAGAGATAAGCCAGAGGTCACTATGTAGATGGAGACAGTTTTTCATTTCCAGAGCTGGTATCTGGACCCACTGTGCGTGACTTCTCTACCTCTGCCATGAGCATCTTGCTGCTAGAGCTAATCATAGGGAGGAATCCACTACTTTGTGGTCTCATGTTGTAGCGTGTCAAACTGTTCCAAGTCTCTGAGTATTGCCTCTCCATCTCTGTATTTATCGATCTGCAGATGCAGCAGTCTGTGGTTGGCCCTGGTCCAGGGAGTATACTCAGTGGCTGGTAGACAGGTGGAGTGGAGCAAGTAGGTTCTCAGCCCTTGGCAGAGGGTATAAGGGCCTGGAGGTGAGCCTCAGCCCCATGCCATTTATAAGAGGGAACCACTCATTGATACATCCCATCCCTCACTCTCTTGCCTATCAGGCACTTAATATGTTCCAAACCTGCCTTCCATAGAGGCTGAGTACCCTGTCTTCCACCCTGACTGATTGTTCCTCTCCAACCAGCATCCTCTACAGTGGCTGTGATGGTTAATATCCCTGTCAACTTGACAGGGTCTAGGATTGGTTAGGACACACCCCTGGGTGTGTCTATGAGAGAGCTTCTAGACTGGTTTAATTGAGCTGGAAGACCCATCCTGAATGTGGGCAGCACCATTCTGTGAGCCAAGGTCTTGGGCAGAATGAAAACCAGAAGGCAACTGAGCAGCAGCATCCATCTCCCTCTGCTTCCTGACTCCAGATGCAACGTGACCAGCTGTCTCAAGTTCCCGCTACCATGCCTTCCCCACCATGATGGATGGTATCCTTCAGACAGTGAACCAAAATAAACCCTTCTTTCCTTAAATTGCTTCTTGTCAGGTGTTTTGGTCAAAATAATGAGAAAAGTAACTAACAAGATGGCCCAGCCAGGCTCCTCCCCCTCCACCCAGTCATTTTCTCCGACAGATGCAGGACCAGGTGCTGGGTACATAGCAGAGTAAGTCAGACTCCAATGGGGGAGAGGATTGTGTCATCAGGAAACTACATCTGAGAGAAGACCTCGGTTCCAAGGTCATTGCCAAGGGAGCCAGAAAGATTCTAACCATGACAAGGGGCGTGGCCATGGTAAAAGAGGCAGAAGTGTCACCAGGTAGGTAGACCGGTGTGGATACTCATGGACTATTTGGTGAATTGAAACCATTCTGGAAGACCACTGCATTTGCTCTGTACCTGTGACGACTGTCTTCCTGACTTAACTATTGAACGATACCATGTATCAACTAGTTACATAGCTTAGGATCCTGTTTATAGGAAAACCGAATATGATGGTGCATGCCTGTAATCCCAACACTCAGGCAGCTAAGGACACTTGTTATAAACTGAAGGATGTCTATGTTTATTAAGTAGAAAGATTATGTCTCAAAAAATAAAGAGAAGGACAGAAGGGGGAAGAAAGGGGGAAAGGGAAGGGAAGCAAGAAAGAAAAATAGGAAGGAAAAGAAGGAGAAAGAAGCAGGAGAAAGGGAGGGAAGGAGGGAGCGAGGAAGGAAGGAAGGGAGGGAGGAAGGAAGGAAGGAAGAAAGGAAGGAAGGGAGGGAGGAAGGAAGGAAGGAAGGAAGGAAGGAAGGAAGGAAGAAAGGAAGGGAGGGAGGAAGGAAGGAAGGAAGGAAGGAAGGAAGGAAGAAAGGAAGGAAGGAAGGAAGAAAGGAAGGGAAAATAGACAGATGTATAGATGAATGCCATCTACAAACGTCCTGCTATATTGAGGGACTGGAGCACCCACAGATTCCTGTATCTGTGGGGGTAGGAAAACGATCCCCCTCAGATGTTGAGGGATGACAGTAAAGTATGCCCCTGTTTCTATAGAGGAAACTACTGCCATGGATGTGCATGTGTGACTCTCTATATGCCTAGAATGCTCGATATGCTCTATAATACGGAAGGTATAGGCAGCAATTCCCTTAGTGGGCAGAGCTAAGGGCATCACAGAGGAGGAGGAGAAGGTACAAAGCAAGCCAAGGGAAAAATATATCTTGAAAACAAAGTAGGGTATGATGTCTGCATGGGAAATCCATCACTTGGACACATTGGAGTCTCAGTTCATCTAGCCACCTTCTGGGGAGAGTCTGCTCCCAGGCTTTTTGGCTAAGGCCACAGAAAACCAAAAGAAATCAAGACACAGGGAAGTAAGCAGTCGCCTATCTCCAGTCACACCAGCTGACCCCACATCTACCCCAGAGGTAGAGCAAGCACCTGGGCCTGCCATGCCTCCCATCATCACACACTGAATACTCCCTCACCCTGGGCAGTCATCACCACATGGATCACATCCTAACCATTGATCACAGTCTAGCCATTGGTGGGACTGAGGATAATGGGGAGCAGGTAGATCTGATGCCAGATCTAGACTGTCATTCCCTGCCAGAGTCTTAAGCCACCACGAGGGAACAAAGGCTGCCGAAGGCAGGAGCCATCTTTCCAATCCCTTTACTCCCTTATGACACTCAAAGAACGTTTGACTCTTGGACATGCTCTGCCATCAAGGAGTGGAAGGATCACAGTCATGTCACCTTGAGTGACAGCTCAGACTTGGTGTCCAGCACTGTAAGCAGATGCTGAGACAACCATATGGGAGAAGGAAGGCAGATGCCTCAGCAGCATGGGGGCCAGAGTCTGTAACCACCTGGAGCAGCCCCTTCACCACAGGAGCAGGTACTGCTTGGCAGGGCACCTTTGTTCCATGGCATTATGAACTCTCCAGAGATGTCCCAAAGACAGTTAGAAAAACTCCCATGCAGTGGGGGAGATGACTCACCGAATACAGCATGAGGACCTGAGTTCAAATCCCAGCCCTCTCCTAAAGTGCCCCCATGGCTGTGCATGTGCCCGTAACCACAGTGCTGTTAGAAGCAGAGGAAGAAGATCAATGGGGCTTATTGGCAGCCAGCCTAGCTCCACATTCCAAGAGATTATTTCAAGGCCAAGAGTGACTGAACAAGATGCCTAATGTCCTCGAATATCTACACACCTCATACCTATGCAACACAACACACACATACACACACACATACACACACAACTTTAAAGAAAGATCATCCATAACATAACATGTCCTAACACTGTAAAACCTAAATGAGCTCCATTTCTGATTGGGCCTTGCCAGGTGCTCTTGACAGTCAGTCTTTCTATCTTCATTATCCCTGTCTGTAAAGAGGGGACACAGACAGCAGCTGCTTCAAAGAATTGTCACAAAGGCAGAATAAGTCCACACACACACACACACACACACACACACACACACTGAGCCAAATGGGAAGAGCCATCAACTGCAACCACAGTAGGTGTCTATGGATCTCCAGACAAAGCCTGACTTTCCAGTCCTTTAGGCAGAACTACCAACCACCTGCCACAGCGAGCCAGACCTTGTCCTGCCCTCTTCCTATTGTTATTGCTCAAAACCCAGCTCACTGGGGTCCACATGAAACTTACAAAGTGGGAAGTTGTCAAACAATTACAAGGATTAATTGAAGGATTCAACAATGAGGGTAGGCTTCAACTACAAGAACCAGACAGAGCCCATTAGTACTGACACCACCAATAAAAGCACACCATCCCACTTAGCAGTTACAGGAGGGTCAGCTGTCCCCACCTCACCCCCAGGACTTCATCACCCACCACAGAACTGTTCAGAAATGGCATTGGTCTTGGGCATGTAAGGGCCCTCCCCTGCTGCTGGGAGGCAGTGCCTGCTGGGGTCCCTACGAAGCTAATTAACCACACTGACTAATTACAAGGCCCCTTTATACTGCTCCTTGACTCAGGGCAGAGCTGTGGGGAGACTGGGCCTGGGAAAGGAGCCCCTTTTCTTTCATGTAGCTCTGGGGAAACCAAGCTCTTCTGATCCCCTGGCAAGCTGCAATCCCACCAGCCCCTGAACTGGGGCCCAGGCCCCCCGAGGGAGGCCAGCAGTTCAAAGCCAGCCTGGCAGGCATGGTGGGTCCACTTGGGATGAGGAATAATTAGGGCATTGCAGACCATCAAAATCAATAACATAATTAACAAATATTGTGCCATTCCTCAGAATCTTGCTAGGAATTACACTGTCTTTGATCATACAATGTTCTCTGACTGTTAATGACATGTAATGTTAATTACCAGGGAAATGGAATGACTCCAAATCAAGACTTCCTTGGAGAATAATTAATATTTTTTGAGGAGCTGGGAGCTTGTGAGGGGGTCCCTCCAATCGTACTGACATTAACTTTACGAAACCCAGCCTTGATCCTCACTTACAGGTAAGCTGTACATTCTTTGGACAGAGCCCTGGTTTCTGTGGCTCCCACACTCTACAGCACTCACAGCTCTCTGGGTGAGTGGATGGGCCCATGGAAAGAAGGAGGTAAGCTCATCCTGGCTTCCCCAGTACCATGAAGGGAAAGTACATGGGCCTTACAGCCTGCCTCATCCAGCCATCATGCCTGATGCCACATGGTCCCACATAGAGAGGCCCCTTCTCAAGTGAAGTGTGAGTGTGCAGAGTTTTAGAATCAGGAGACAAGGCTCAATTTTGGTTCTGTTTGGACGTGTGCTCCCTGGGCTCTGTGCAGCTTCTCCCAGGGCCTCAGTCACTTCACCTGGCAGGTTGCAGACAGGGTCATTGTGGGCTCATGCATGGTTCACAGAGGTGCACCCTAATGCCAGCTTTCCCCAGCCTAGCACTAACTGGTTCTGGTTCTATCCAGGCCTGGATAACATTAGCAAGTTCTCAGGAGAGATGCTTACAGCATCTTTGGGAAGAGCCACCCAGGATGCTAGACTGCCCCAACAGCCCTTTTACACCATTTCCCAATAGCCTGGAATGCCAGAGACAGTAGTGAGTGAGCCAGGCAGCCAGTAGCCACCAATGTGCATGGTGGAAGTCAAGGACAGCGCCATGCTGTTATGGCAGTTTCTGACCCCAGCAGTTAACAACTGAACCGTGCCATGCTCTTCTCTCTGTGTCCACCTCACTGAAGTCCCGCTCTCCTGGGATCGTGGCAAACAAGACCTGTCCTCTAAGAGGCACCGGCTTTCAGAATTTATCAGCAGAGAGGCTTCTTTGGGGAAGAAAGAGAAGGAAAAACCCACATGCTTCAAATCTCTTACCAGCATCTGTCAACATCTTCATCGTAAATAACCCGGGATTTACCAGCAGTTCCAACATCACGCTGCCTCCGACTTAACTGTCATCAAGATGTGGTTATTAGTTTTTATTTACTGGGATCGTGTTTATTTTCCTGGAATGAGAAGCGAAGCACTAGAGGAACATTCTCCACAGAGCGGCGCCTCCAAAATGAGTGTTGGAGACTTGCCAGAGAAACGCTCGCCACCTGGGGTGAGAGTCTTTAACAACTGGGGTGGTAAGACAAGGAGGGAATGGGCCAGTTGCCCTCCTGTTGGGCTCAGAAGAAACCTCCAGGTTGATGCTTCCTCTGCTGCCTTGGGGGGGCAGTGCCCAGGATAGATTGGGGTCCCACAGAGGCAGTGCAATACCATCATGGAACCATCTATTCCACTAGTTTAACAGCCACCACACACACACACACACATACACACACACTCCCATACAGGCTCATGCCAGCCTCCCCAGCACTCCAGTGGGAACTCCCTGCCAAGGTCTTTCCCCAGGGAGCCATGGAGCACCAAAAGCCAACAAGATTCCCTTCAGGGGCAACCCAGGGCCCAGCTACAATCTCAGAGCCAAGATGCTGCAAGCCAGGGGTGCTTACTCGGGTGACCTCATCCAACTCTGTAGAAGACATATGAGGAACCTGAGACTCACCAGCCTCAGCCCAAGGGTCACCAGAGTTACCACGCTGTGCAGTAATCTGGTAGGGGGAGACTACCATAATAGACCATCTCCCAAATGTAACCCAGGCTGGGCCTTTGTCCTTAAACCAGAGTCAGCACTCCACTTCCCTCTTCTATCTCTCAATAAACACCTAGAGGAAAGTCCAGTTAAACACACCTCAAGCAAACTGGTCTCTCTTCTATCCAGCTCCCCCAGCTGGACTGAGAAATCCTCCTGCTTCTTCCCCTCCTTGCCCATCATCCCACTTCTCAGCTAATTCTGCCAGCACCTGTGCTGAAAACAGGAACGAGACCTCGGCTCGGCTCTCGGCTCTGCTCCCAACTCCCAGCTCTCCCCTGATCATTAACACTACCAGTTCTTAGGAATCCCTGTTGCCACCCTTATGCCCACATCTGTGATTTACTGTCATAGCTCAGCAGAGGAAATAACCAAAATCCCATCCCCAGCCCTGCAAGGCTGGGAAGTCAGGAGTCCAGGGCTTGTGTCCTGTGTGTCCTGTGACTCTCCTTCCCAGGACTCTGGGACTCCCCCATCCCAGAGTTATGACTCCATCTATGCAAATGAGACTAATACTTTGCTTATGGCTTTGCTGGGAAACAAATGAACCTAGAGATGTGTTAGCAGCTCCTGGCTCCTGGCTCAGACCACTTGTCACACACACAGAGCTGATGGCACCTGGGTCACATGTAACCACATTCCACAGGCAAACACAGCAGCTTCCTTCCTTCCTCCCAAGAGCCATATCCATCCACTCGTCACTCCTCTGACCACAACCCACAGGATGCCATTAGTCCTTTAAGGGGAAGAAGAATTATGCTTGGTTTCAACTGCAAAGCCCTCCTCCCACCAACATCACCCACAGTCCCATCAAAGACTCTTAAGAACCGCCCCCCCTTACTGTACACACAGGAAGTCAGCCCTAGATTGGGGGAGAGGGGGAAACACCAGCCTCCCCACCCATCACCTCCAGCAGTTCTCAGCCTAGAACTTTCTGTCACCTTTGTCCCCATCTCCTTCACTGTCACTAAGAAAAGACATTGTTGGTGGCCCTAAAGCAGGACTCCCAGCCCTCTAGCACCCGTCCTGCAGATGCCTGACCGGGGAAGATAAATATATTTATCATACACAGCAAAGTGAATAACAAAGAGTTTATAGAGCTTTTCGTGACAAAGCTAGCAAGCCAGGGCCAGCAGTTCTAATCAGTTCCCAGCTGAGCCCAGGAAATCTACAGGAGCGCAGCACTGACCTTTTGGGGCCTATTTCTAAAGAGAAGGTTAAAGTTTTGTCATAAAGTAAGAATTTTTTTTTCACTTGGCATGAAAAGGGATTATGAAGTTGCACATACATGCCATCTACTAAGGTGACAGTGGGATTGTATTTTCAATTAACAAGCAGATGCACCTGACCATGCCCCACTTGTAGGGTTTTGTTCCCCAGGTAATTCAGTATTTGCCTTTGTCTATTGGGATGCCAGCTCTCCCAGAATGGCTCACGCATGAGTGGGCTAAAAATGCCCATGGCTGCAAACTCCAAAGACATCTTTCCATGAAAAGCCCTAGGTGTTTAAAAGGTCACTTTTAATTCCTGTAGCATCTTTATCCCCAAGACAAGGGAAAAAGCAAACAAGCAGGGGCCTATGCCATCCTGAGTTGGTACCACCCAGAGATATGCCTCCCTTCCTGTGCAGTCAGTGGTCAGGTCAGTGGCTCTGATGATGGGTGGGGCTGGGGCTCAGTGGGTGGAGTGCTTGCCTCACATGCACAGACCCCTGAGTTGGATCCTTAGCATCATATACAAGTGGGTGTGGCAGCACACATCTGTGACACCGGCAGTTGGGATGTAGGGGAAAGAAGCTGAAGGTCATCCTTGGCTACACAGTGGGTTTGAGGCTAGCATGGGCTACATAAGACCCTGTCTTAAAGTAAGAAAAAAAAAAGCTCTTTTTCAAAAACAAATGAACGTAGTAGAGAACAAGAGTCCACCTCTTAGAAGTTCTCCTTTTCCAAATGCCTTTTCCCCATCTAATGGAAATCTCTGGACTCAGCCTCAGCATAGAGCCTTTCCAGGCTGGGAATGGAGCTGCAGAAGCTGGGTTCAACAGTACTTGCTTGTGCTGGGCACAGATGGCCCTCTGATCATCCAAAGCCACATGGGGGGAAGCAGGTCCATACTCCATCCCACCCTACTGATGGCAATTCATGGGGATGCAACCCAAGATGAAGGGCTATCACAGGACATACCGAGAAGCCAGGTTTGGGGAAAAACAGATTCCTCTACTCTGGCCAGGGACAGTAGAAAAATCATCAACTCTCAACTGTTAGCTTTGTCTTTGGGTGCCTGAATCCCCCAGCGGGGCGGGGGGCCTGTTTCCATTGCACCCACATGTATTCACATGAACCCATCTTTTCAAGTGAGCCAAACAACTAGTTCCCAGGAGATGGGTGTGAACCATCAGTTGTCTGTGGGTGCTTCAAGCTCTATGTTTGCAGATGAGCCTGCCTCAAGCTCTCTGGAAAAACTTTCAAGGACAACTTGAAGTCACCATTGACACCCAACCTTGAACAGGATTCCAATTTAGGCTGAGTCACTCTCTTACATGTTTGGGCAAAGCTGGAGCAATAGTGACAAAGTCAGGAGGGGGAAGTGATCTCATTGGAGGATCCCTGAGCCTTCCCCAAGTAGCTGCCACCACCATGGTCTAGATGAGGAAGGTAAGATCCAGAGGCTAGGCTTTCTAAGTCCACAGGCACATAACTGGGACAGGGAGACCTAAGGCCCCATGTTCTTCCCATAAGACTTCATGTCCAAGTGCACATAGCTTTCCTATAGTAGTACACCAGCCCTGGCCACGGTGTCTGCAGAAACAATGAGCAAGGACAGGCCCGGGACCCTGATCTGAGAATCTGGGGCTCACATACTCTGGCAAGGTATGAGTCTCAGAATCCTATCTTCTACTTGACAGACCATGTCAAGCAGCGCAGTGCCTTTGGTGTCCATCCTGATACACTGTCTTTCTTCTCTCCCTCAAGAGCCCTGGTGTCCAGGGAGAAACCAATCCTCAGAAAGCAATGGCCCTCGCTGATCCCGAGAGCTAGCTGGACCTGGCCCAGGGCACTGGTCACCCCAAACATTCTCTGCACCTACGGGTTACTGTGCCCATCAGCACCAGCCACTCAGTGACCTGGAGGTTTGTGGGAGGGCATGGAGAAGAGGG
Organism: Mastomys coucha; assembly: GCF_008632895.1. NCBI lineage: Eukaryota > Metazoa > Chordata > Mammalia > Rodentia > Muridae > Mastomys > Mastomys coucha. The sequence goes on along the minus strand of NW_022196906.1, from coordinate 58,929,649 downwards.
GGGAGCCATAGGGGTTTGCGCTGCAGACCCTGGAACCAGATTTTGGTTTAACAGAATACTCTGGGATCTTATAGGATATTATGGGGTGTTAAGGAAGTTTGGGCACATGGCCAGAAGGAACTACAGGATCTCACTGTGAGCCTGGAGTCTAGAAAGTCAATTAGAAGAGTGAATAAGGGCCTAGAGATACTGCATGCTGTGAATCCAGGACCTGACCTAGGATCTCTGTGGAAGAAGATGCCTGAGACATCACAACTCTTCCAGATGAGGAAATGTGAGGCAGTCTAGACACTTCCCATAAGGCCACTACCTCTACACTAGCAGAACTTCTCCTTGATCACACAACAGGAGGAAGCCATTGTACCTCAGGGGAAACACCAGTCCCAAAGGATGACTTAAAACAGGAGACCTCACCCTCTGTGGGTCATGACTGCTGTAGGGTAGATATGTCCCTGTCCTAGCAGTGAAGGAAGATGTTGACGACCTGTTGACAAGGAAGGGCTTTCTCTCTTAAGTAAGGAGAGCCATTTGAGGAAGATCTTCCCACCCCAAGCACGTCCTCCCTAGAAACATGCATAGGATACCCGAGGGGGCAGTAACCACTTTGTAACCATGCAGCAACATCAAACATCCCAGAGCTGGTTGGCAGCTGTGTTTGTGTAGCATTGAAAAATATATACATAAATAACAACAGAGCCCGTAGAGAAAAGGCCAAATCTCCAGTGCTGCTATAGACCCACTTCACCAGCATCAGGCACTCCATCTCTAGAAAGCTTACTACAGGAGAAGCAAGGACACTATTCGTTTAAATCAATGGATATTTTTCCTTGGCTTTCAGCTACCATCCACATAATAGTCGAGGTATAATTTTAAATAGACTTTATTTAATAAACATTTATGAGGTGTCTGCTAGACACTAAGGGCACACACATATACACACTTGTACCCTAGAGACACTTAAGAGTCTAATGGGGCAGAGGAGATGGTTAAGAGAATGTGACTTGCCTAGTTAGGATGCCAGAGGTCCTGGGTTCCACACTCAGCACATTGGACACTGAGTATAGTGCTGTATGCATGTAATCTTAGCACTGAAAAGGTGGAAACAGGAAAATCAGAAGTTCAAGGTCATCCTCCACTTCTGAGGAACTAGCCTGCCCCCATCTTAGGCTTAAAAGCTGCATTATAGTAAGTACAAATTAGTTTAATTCCTATTTATGATTAAACCTCTGTTTTTCAAGGATTGGACTATGCCACATCTGTAACCTTAACTGCAAGTGGTTCTGGTGGTCCAGGAATGGCAATCATGTCTTTGCTTCATAAAGTTGTCTATAACCATCTTGCAACCCTACTTTTGTTTTTAAAGGTTATATGACCACCTGTGAGTGAGTACCTTGCATGTCCACCTTGCCACCATGTCTTTTACTCAGGAAGAACTTGTTATGCTGTTCTGCTCCTGTAACCCTGCCTATTTTGCCAGATAAATCCCATTTGGGAAACCCCTACCCCTTGTCTCTCTCACATCCAATGCTGACCTCTCAAACTACATCTTAGGAGGAGGCAGCCTATATGCACAAATTTTTTAAAAAGCTTGCTTTAATTAATTTGCCCATGATGATTTGGGTCAACGGTCTTTCTTCTCCATCTTTGGGATTAGCACTACATAGAGAATTGGAGGCTAGCCTGGGCTACATGAGATCCTGTTTTCAAATATAAAGAAAGCAAGGAAGGAAGGAAGGAAGGAAGGAAGGAAGGGGTGGGCAAGAGGGAAGGAGGGAAGGAGAAGGATGGAGAAGGGGGAATGATTTGAGAGTCTGAGAGAGGAGAAGGCTGCAGCATGAAGCAGTGCTTCTGGGAGCTTCTCTGGGGGTGGGGGTGGGGATCTGAGCAGAGGAGGCAGGTAGAGCTGCAGGAGTTGACAAAGCACAACAGGCAAGGGGATGTCTTGTGGCTTAAGATCCTGGCTCACCCTCATGAAAGAGTCTTCCATTTCCTTCTCAAAAGCTCAAGGCAAAGCCAGACAGCAACTCACAGGGCCCTTAATATCAGAAAGTAAAGCAGGCTAAACTAGAACCTTTGGAGTCCCAGGCAGACCAGAGAAGACAGACCTCCATAAGAGGCAGCAGGGTACTAGAGCAAGCCACCAGAGGATGGCAGATTCCAAGTCAAAGGGACATGGGCAAGCTGGAATCCACTCACCGGGGACCCCAAGTAGCTCTCTCTGAGAAAATACCATTAAAGCCTTCATTCCCTTCCCCTTAGACCCTTAGCGAGCACCTGAGATGTGCTAGCCGTAGCAGCACAGAAGATAGACACATTGGCAGTTGGGCTCTCGGGACCCCCAGGGGCTTCCAGCAGGAGCCCTGTCCACTCACATTTACGACAGAAACACTGGCCATCCTAATAGTGTCTACACTTCTGCTTTTTTATTTATGATTTGGGGAGACATCATCTCACTACGTATCCAAGTCTGGCTTTAAGCTGTTGATCATCTTGTCTCAAGCTCCTGGGTGCTGGATTACATGTCTGTACCACTATGCCTAGCTTTGTGTGCACCAATGAGTGTTCCCACATGTGCATGCAGAGTCCAGAAAGGTAACCACGTGTTCTCTAAGCCTCTCTATTCTCTTGTATGTATTTTCTCATTGAACCTAGAGCTAGGCTGGAAGCCAGCAAGCCCTGGGGATCTTCCTATTTCTGCCCATCCTGAAGATCTGAGGTTGTAGGCATACTCCTGTCCTCATGTGGGGCTAAGGATTTGAACTCAGATCCTAACGGTTATGCAGCAAGCTCTCTTAGCCACTGAGTTATCCCCCAGGCCTTATCCTCCTGCCTTTAACTATTCTAAGGTAGGTTGAAACCCACTAAATGGATACCCTCATGTTCTTCGGACATCTACAATGTGGAGAACTTGAAGCTGTGGCTAGTGCTAAATAAAGTAGGAAACAGACAAAGCAGAACCAGGATCAGAGACAGTCACCTCAAGAAGCAATTCATATCACGCCTCTATAGGACAGTGAATTTTCAAAGATTTTTAGTTACATGTATTCATTTGTGTACATATGTATGTGCTCTCATGCATGAAAATCAGAGGACCACCTGCAGGAGCCAGTTCTAGCCTTCCACCATGTGGGTACCAGGGATCAAATTTGGGTTGTCAGACTCAGCAGTGGTGTGTGCCTTTACCCACAGAGCCAACTTGCCAGTCCAGCATTGTTGGCATTTGTTGTGAGGTTTGGGTGGTTGTAGTGGTGGTTGTGGTGGTGGTCTGTGTGGTGTGGTTGAAGTTGGGTTGGTTGGTTGGGCTGGTTGATGGGTTTGGACAGTTGGTTGGTTAGTTGATTGGTTAAGTTGGTTGGTTAAGTTGGTTGGTGGTGGGTTTTGTTGGTTGGGTTAGTTGGGTTGGTTGGTGGATTTGATTGGTTGGTTGGTAGATTGGTTGGCTTTAATTTTATTTCACTTTTCAAAACTAAGGACTAAAGCCAGGTATTTGTGCTCACTAGACAAGTGCTTTACTGCTGAGAAAAATTCCTAACCCCTGTTTGTTTGTTTGTTTCAAGAAACTAAGCCAGGAGTGGTAATCCATGCCTTTAATCCCAGCAGTCAAGAGGCAGAGGCAGGTGCATTTCTGTGAGTTTGAGGCCAGCCTGGTCTACATAGAGAGAGATCCAGGACAGCCAGAGCTACATAGTGAGACACTGTCTCA
>NW_022196906.1:58920961-58925936 GCF_008632895.1 Mastomys coucha | reverse complement strand
AGGAAGGAGCACAGCTGAGTGACTTCTGACTGCTCAGGTAGAGGCTACGTCGAATCATGTATGGCAAATAAATGTTGCATATAATCAAAAGGACCCTTGCAAATATCCCAGGCCACCTGCAGAGCATCCGTCATCTACGTGGATGCAAGCTGTAGCATAAAAAGCTCTTAGGCATTCAAGTCTAAGCCCAAGAGGCTGGAATAAAAGCAGTGACAACTCTGTGGCTATGACACACAGCAACTCCATCTGTGCTGGCAAAGGAGCTGAACAGGGAGCCTCGGGCTCCTACCCACTGCCAAGGCCCGCACCTTGGGAGCCATTAGAACAGCATGCTTTAATATACATGCTTGATTTGCTTGCTGCGTAGAGGAGTAAAATGAATAGGGTTCTGAAGCTAGCACAGAAGTTAAACAAAGGCACTACTCTATCTTCAGATTCCTTCTGTTTGGCTCCAAGGGGAAAAGTAAGATAGAAATGCAAGGTTGATTCCACATTGATAGAAGGGAGAGCTTATGAACTGAAGGGGAGAAACTCTCCAGAGCTGGGCTGGGTGGACAGGTGGCGAGTTCCCCTCAGCAGAGGGAACACGGACCTCGTACTTGTCTGGCCAGGTGGCCTTTCCAGGCTGTCTCCTCCCTGGAGCTTCTGAGCTAGTCAGTGCCTCTGGCTCCCTGCCCTGGGCTGGCCCCACTCTGCTCTCAGCTGTCTGGACAGTGAACCATGGAGCCTGAGCGAGACCTGCCAGGAGTTCCAGGTGGCTGTCCTAATATTCCCCCTCAGGATTTACCGCCTCCCTTCTGAGTTATGGACACCCTGCAGCTGAGCAGAGCAGGCATCCAATCAGACCCCAGGAGCATAATGAGAATCAGGTACTACGTTCACCTATGAAATCTCCCATCTGCACTGGAGGTGCCGATATGGCACATTCTAGAAGGGATCTGGTCACTGTTTTAATTCTAGCACATCAATAGGGTTGGGGAGAGTGAGAAGGAGTTAACTAGGAATGTGGCCTGCTAGCCTAACTTACCCCTCGCCAAAGCCCCCATGTACTGCCCGACAGTCCCATTCTCAAGTATAGATGTCGAGCAAGCAAATACAAAAAGGCTGTCCACCTCAGAGTTGCCTGCCAGACTGGGCAGTGTGAACCAAGCTAAAGTGGGTAGGCTGTCACAGTGAACATGGATTTGCTCCTCTGCCTTTTATTAGTGTGCTTGATGGAGGCCTATGACAGAGGAGGGCTGGACTACCCTGCACTCAACATGGTGGCTGTATACAACTCTGGGGGTCCCTGTCACATGATCAGCAGATGTGAATGGGATTGGATGATTGTGCATAGTGACTCTCCTGGGTTGGCATCAGAAGTCTTTCTTCTTGAAGGTCAGATCGTAAGGAGAACATTAAACCTGAGTCAGGGGGCACAGGCGTCAGTCCTAGCTATCTCTTTGAATGGCTAAGGGCACTGGGTAAAGAATTCTCCTAGCATTTGTTTTTTCCCTCATAAAATGAAAACAAGTTTGTTGCATCTCTTGTGGGCCTGTGGAGTACGGACAAGAGGCAGCTTCTTCTAACAGCCTTCTAGATGCCCACAAATGTGGCTTCTGAGTGTGGGTGAGTCCACTCAAAAATATTAAGAGAGAAGCCACTGGCCCCCATGTTTATTGAGCACTTGAAATGAAGCCAACCACACTAAAACGGGCTGGAGAGTACAACAATTTCCCACTGAACTTTCATATTCATTTCATAATATGATAATATGAAACTCCGGATACTACATTAAATATATCAAAATTAATGTCATTTTTCCATCTACCTTTCTTAGGGTAACCCCAAGAAAAAATACAGCATGAATTTACTTAAAGGGGGTACACTTACCACAGTGTACTTATAAAGTCAGAGAATAACTTGTAGGATTCAACCTTGTTCCAGGGATCGAACTCAAGTCATCAGGCTTGGCATCAAGTACCACTGAGCCAGCCTATCGTCCCCAGCTACTAGAAAAATTTAAATCTCGTACATGACTTGTACATGTGGCTGGAATTGCATGTCTTCGTGTACGTAGGCATATATGGGTATATGTATGTGCAAGTGCATACAGAGTCACATGTATGTGCATGTGTTTGGAGGCCAGAGGAAAGCTTTGGTCACTAGTCTTCAGGTGCCATCCACTTTGTGGTTTTGAGAAAGGGTCTCCCTTACTAGCCTGGAACTTGTCAAGTGGTGATCCCCGGGTATCCCTTTGCTTCCACCTCCCTAGCGCTGGGATTACAAGACTGAACTAGGTTTTGGGGTGTCTTATATGGATGCTGGGGACCCAACTCAGGTCCTGATGCTTGCAAGGCAAGCACTTTATGACTGAGCTATCTCTCCCATCCCCAACACTGGCTCCTCTGAAAGACAATACTGAACTGTCACCTCACACCTTTTGAAGGTATTCAAGTCCAGGACTCTTACCTATCATTGCTCAGCATAGATACTCAGGGAATACTCCCTGAGGATTAAGCTCCAGCACCCATCCCAATTTGGGAGAGGGAAAACTCTAGGATTTCTCCAGCTTTAGCACCCCCTTCCCCCCAACCTAGCAAAACCCAAACAGGGGCCACCACTAGCAATACCACTAGAGCAGTGAGCAAGACAGCCTTGCTCTTGTGGCAGACAGCAGAGTCAGTCTCTCCTTCTCTGAAATATCATTTCTCATCGTTTGGAATGAAACCCATTATTCCCAATTAACCTGCCATGAACCCACGATTCTTGCTGGCATGCCCATAATTATTCATCCATAGTAATAGCTAACGTAAATTCTGGCCACCTCAGCCAACACTGACATCTCCCTCGGGGAAAATGTTCAAAGATGTCGTGTCCTTGGTTCCTTATCGAAAGCTTCCTGCCTGGCTAGGTTTTCTTTTACATTTTGTGGTTAATCCTTACGAAAGCATCCCTGTCCAGAACAACTCCATCATTCAGAACAGCTCCATGGTGACCCTGGATCCTCAGGCAGGACTCTGCCTGCTCAGGCTAGAGTCTTCCTGCCACAGACTGGGCAGTCCCTACACTGCACTGGGTGACACATCTAGGGCTGTGTAAGGAAGGTATAGCCCATATACAGTCTTCCTGTCCTCTGGGCTCCCTTCACCCCACCACCCCAGGAGCTGGGCTCCAAAGCTCACTGAGAGTCTAAAACTTCAGCACGATTTCCTCTGGACCATCAGATATAAGTTACTAAGAGATCATCTACCTCTGACCCACCACCACCACAAACAAAATGAAACAACAACAAAATTTTAGAGCAGAATTGAATATGTCCTTCAAAATTAAGTGGGGTTCTCCTCATTTATGTTTCTACCTAGAAGGGGTTCAGAGGTAAAAGCTCACTGTGGCAAGCCAAATTACCTGAGTTCGATCCCCAGGACCCACAGAGTAGAAGAAGAAAGCCAACTCTCTCAAGTTGTCCTCTGCCACACACACACACACACACACACACACACACACACCACGAATATACACAATAAAAAATAAATAAAATATAAAGACTTCATTAGGGGCGTGATAGCTTGCTCCCTATAACGAGGGCCTCAGTCAAGAACTATGGAGGACGACTAACCAGATGGAGCATGGGAAACATCTGGGGAGCGAAGATGTTGAGTTGAGGCCTGTGGGGGGCTGGTCCAATGAGAACATTTCTGGACACTCACCATTTTCCAGGAGACTGGCTAAGCCAGCAGCAAGTGTGCCAGAAGTACATGCAAATGCTCAAGGAATGGCTCTCCCTCCCCCTCCCCTTTCCCCAGAGCCATTTTCTCCTCCCTTAAGAGAATAGTTCTACGGAGAAAGCTCCCTTGTTAGCATAGTCAGTTCTCAACCTGAGCCTGAGATGCTATAGCTGTGAGGATAAAATACCATGTTTTGAAGTGCATAACTGCTCATACACTATATACACATATGGGCTCTTTGCACTGCATCCGATATGAGAAGAGCTGACATGGCATCTGAGGTTCCTTGGCAGAGGACTTGTGATGTCCCTTCCCCACTTGTCCCAGGTAGGCTGCTGAAGATTGCCTCTTCCCATCACCAGTTCCCACTCTCTTCACTGTCTTCAGCTGAGTGGAGTCCCAGGTCCAGAGGCAGGTTACCCACCTTGACAGCCTACTGGCTGGCTGGCTGCCTGGTGGTTGACTATCCAAATGATTGACTGACTGACTGACTGACTGACTGACTGACTGACTAACTGACTGACTGAATGACTGACTGGCTGACTGGCTGGCTGACTAGCTGGCTGGTGACTATCCAACTGACTGACTGGCTGGCTGGCTGGCTGGCTGGCTGGCTGGCATGGAAGCTGCTGACTAGCTGACAGGCTCACTGGCTGTCTGACTAGCTTGACTGACTCAAGGTTGGCCTATTCCCCACCTAAGGGCCACTCTGAAGTGTGCTTCTAGGTCTAGATTCTCTACCATGGCCCAAGTCAAGGCAGGGTTAGACATGAAGCTCAGTCGTCAGTCAGCTTCTTCCATTTCACCTCCTCCTCCTGGCCTGTGCCCTCCTTCCCTAATTCCGTTTTCTTTCTAAAGTCCATTGGAGAATAAGTAATGGGTCTCGAATTCCATCAAGCTCTTCTTGAGGAAGCACTAAAGATGGCTCCTACATACCCATGGACTTTGTGGGTGCTGGGTCCCCACATGATTGATGATCACAGTACCCAGGCAGACTGCTGAGAAAGGCTGAGGAGAAAAACTGCCTTATGTGCCAAGCATTTCCTAGCTCAGATTCAGCCCAGGGGGAAGTTACAAAGATGGAGGAGCTGGAAAAGCATGGCTGGGAGAGCTGGCTCTCTGTGTAGCAGAGGCCCTTGCCTCAGAGACAGTGTCATGAACCAGGAGTGCTGAGCTGAGGAAGGAAAATGAGGCGCTCACCTCGTGTACTCTGAGACTCCAAGGTCAATTGGAGGAGGCTGCTGGGCTCTTGCCCAAACTAGGGCTGG
>NW_022196906.1:58912714-58920836 GCF_008632895.1 Mastomys coucha | reverse complement strand
GTGCTGAGGTCTCCAGAAAAGGCTGCAGAGAGGTGGAAATTGGCAAGAGTGTTGGGTTCTGGGCCACCTTGTCTCCATCTCTGGATACTCTCTTTACCTAATTTCTTTTCCTAGCCTAGTCAGAAAACCACAGGGAGACTCTTCTGCCTCACTGGTCTCCAGCCCCACCCTGAGGGAACCCATCACACTCTCTGAGACCAGTCCAGCCCTGAGGAGTCATCCTCATTTGAGTTTCTTCTCCTCCACAGACCAACCACCCTCTCTCCCTGTTCACTCTTCATCGCTAGCTCCCTTTGCAAGGTTGTCATTACCCACTAATTGTCCAAAATTTCATTCCCTCATCCTTCTTGGTTAAGGATTGATTTAAGGAAGGAGTTCAATATCCCTGCCGTCTCCCGGCCCTTATTAATTCCTGGTGCCTCCAGCTCCCCTCACCCAGCTGCGTCCCACACTGATTGGCAAAGCCCTGGCTTTTAGGCCTGCAGGATTGGAGGCCTAATGTGTACTAATCTATCATGACTTCACTCGGCTGGCAGAGTGACGGATGGTGGCAGAGGATGGTGCTGTGAGGGAGATGGTCCTCCGCCTCCACCAGGGCTGGCTGGAGTCGGAAGTGTGTGCAGCACAATGAGAAAGTGACCGTCACCTCTGACTAGGCAGGCTGGGGAGGTGCTGTCTTGTAAGAGACCCAAGAAGCCCATCCTTTGGATGGTCCACCCAACAGCTGCAAGGCCACTTGATACACACGGTTTTATAAGCTACATGTTGCCCGCTGCTTCTTATGATCCACCTGCCCCATCATCTAGGGTGATTTGCTCTGTTTTTCTGTTTCCAGTCAATAGTAAGCATTGCCAGCAGAGGGAAGAGGGTGAGGGGAGGAAGGCAGGGTGTGTGTTGCACTGGCTCTTCCCTGGAGGACCACTTTGGAGGAGCTGCTTCTGTCCTTGTTTCTCCCAATTCTCCATTCCCCCACTCCCTCAGTCTAGGGTAGGAATGAACCCCACTGTTACTCACGCCTCATTACCCACCCCTCACTTTTCCTTATGCTCAGCCACACCTCTGTAAATAGACCCCTTATTCCACACCCCTCAAATATCCCACATGAGTACGGCAGCTTCTTGCAGCATCCAGTCCAAGGCTGACCACATGTCTCCCTAGAGTTATGAGGAGAATGGGGCTCAGAGAAGGGCAGGGTGTTCCACAGGTGTTTACCTCTTCCATTAGATGACGGCAGTCCTGGAAGGGGCTGTGTGGCATGCCCTCGGGGTTCAAAGCCCCGCCCTGCCTAGTATCTGCAGCAGCATCTTCATGCCTCGAACACTCCCTCCAGCTCCCATCCGGAGGTCAGGTTTGCAGGTTGTCCTTGGTCCACAACACATCTTCTCATTGTCTTTATATTCGTCCCTTTGAACGACACTGCCCTGCTTCCTACCAGGGCATGCCATCCTTGGCCACAACCGAAGTGGGCTGCTGCTTCTGGTTCACAGTCTTAACAAAGGTGGCATATATTTATGGAAACCCTCAGTGACACAATTTTTACTGGAGCTTCTTCAGCTATAACCGCCCTGCCCCCAGAGAAGCCTCACAGACGACGCAGAGCTGTTCTCCAAACTACCATCTACCTTCCTACCAGATGCCTGAGAGCTACCAGTCTTCAGGGGAAGGACCCTGGCCATCTGCTTCCTGAAGAGATCTCCCAGCTTCTCACAAGCAAACAACCTACTGCTGTTCATTTTAACTCCCTTGGGAGGTCTGCAGCCTCTGCCCCAGCACTGACCTCTGAGGGGCTGGCCATGACCACTTCTATGGCCCCAGGTACCTGCTCCTATGAGCACTATCACTCCCTTTGGTGATGGGTCCCCCCTCGGGGCTTGTGACCTATTCTTGGTCCCTTACTGCAGCTTGGCCTCAGTGGTTTAGACAAATGCTGCCTGTGTCCAGAAATCATCGGCTAATTTTATTTTTCCTGAGGCCACCTTACAGTGGAGCAAGTGATCACCTGACATGTCTCCCCAAAGGGAAGGATGAGGCCAGAGACCCCAAAAGTTTAATACCTTTTTTTTTTTAATTTATTTACAAGACAGCCATAGATGACTCTGTAAAACTAAACTGGTTAAGGCAAATTGAATTTAAAAATCCTCACTCACACTAGCCACACCCTGAGGGTTTGTTCTTGTTTGGGACTAGCAGCCACTGTTCTAAATGGTACAGGCCCAGAATTCCACTCACAGAAAGCCCTTTCCAATAGTAATGGCCTAGAGACTGGCTTTGTGGGTGGAAAGTGCTTCCTCTAGCTTCCCCAATGCCTTCTTGCTTTAGAATAGGTCCACGGAGGGCTCCCAAGTGACCTGGGAACAGTAAGTTCCTGCCCACCTGAGAAACAGTCCTAAACATGTCAGTGTTCCCCAGAACCTAGGAAGGACACGGGGTGCTCACCATCATCCAGAACTGGAAGGAGGACACTCTTTTAAATGATGAAAGGCTCACTGAGCATCCCAGGCCAGCCACTCCTCCCTTCCTTACTGAGTTCCCCATGATCAGCCTGCCATTCAAGGATGCTATACCTGGAGGGTGAGGGGGACAGAAAGACAGAAAACATGTAACACTCCTCATCCTTATTGATGTGACCCATGGAGTCCAGAAGTCCTGGAGACCAGGTTGTAGGAATAGCTCAGTCAGGAATGTGCTTGCCACAAATGCATGAGGACCTGAGTACAATCCTCAGATTTCACATAGGTGGCAGGACATGGTGTAATAGAGAGGCAGAGACAGGCAGATCCCTGGATCTCTGGACAGACAACAAGACTGTACTGGCTGGTTTGGGGTATCAACTTGTCACAAACTGAAGTTATCACAGAGAAAGAGCCTCCCTTGAGGAAATGCCTCCATGAGATTCAGCTGTAAGGCATTTTCTCAATTAGTGATCAAGGGTGGGAGGGCCCCTGTGGGTGGTGCCATCCCTGGGCTGGTAGTCTTGGGTTCTATAAGAAAGCAGGCTGAGCAAGCCAGGGAAAGCAAGCCAGTAAGTAACATCCCTCCATGGCCTCTGCATCAGCTCCTGCTTCCTGACCTGCTTGAGTTCCAGTCCTGACTTCCTTTGGTGATGAATAGCAGTGTGGAAGTGTAAGCTGAATAAACCCTTTCCTCCCCATCTTGCTTCTCAGTCATGATGTTTTGTGCAGGAATAGAAACTCCTACTAAGACAAAAACCCTGTCTCATAAAACAAAATGTATGACTCCTGAGGAGAAATAGCACCAGAGGTTGTCCTTTGGTCTCTGCACACTTACATGGGCACACAAAGAAAGAGAGAAACCCCAGAGGTCATGAAATCACCTCCTCTTCCCCAAGATTGTTCTGATTGTTGTGTTGTGTGACTGGAAGATGCTCATAGAGGGTTAAATTAAAAGCCAAGAACTCCTGTGGTGGCCAGGCAGCTCAGCTGGGGTGCAGAAGGCAGTGGGAACCAGGTATCTAAGTGGGTTACCAAGAACTTGCACAAGGCTCTTAAAAGCTGGAAACTTTCCATATGCCATGTCTGTAATGTATAGACAATTATTTTGCGCTGAATATTTTTGGGTGTTTAATTCCGTGGTGACCGGCCCTCTTGCATCAGCCACTAGGCAATCACTCTTCTCCCTGCTCCATCTGCGCAGTAATCTCTCTCTGCCTGTGTCACATATTCAATAAGTCCTCTTCTAGGCTTCCAGGGGGTGGAACAAGAGGAATGTCATATTTTAAATTAGTAACAGCTGTGGTTTGAGTCCTCTCCCCCCACACACACACACTAACCCCCAGTTTCACCTCTACTGAAGCCCTAATAAAGATCATCAGCTCTCAAAAGTAACACGGGTGCCTTTCCTGCTGTGAGTCAGAGAACAGGCAGAGAGCTTCATCTGGGGCAATGTGGAACCGAACCCAAGGACTCCAGGTGAGGCGAGCTCCCTGGCCTATTTAGAGCCCCGCACTCTACAGTGTTCCTATCCATGAGGCTCTGTCTGAATCTGCCAGCTGGACTCTTGGCTCTAGTTCTGACTGAGGTTAACAGCACAGGCCAGGGAAACAAGTTCAAGACCTGGCTAAGGCAAACAGGTGCTGGGGCCCTATAAGTGAGTGGTACGCCCTGTTCCCATAGATCCTAACAGCAGAGCCTCCTTGAATGTCTCAGCTAGAGGTACCTGGCTCACCTCTGGACCTGACCCAGGATCCTGAGTTGGCACCAAAAGAAGGGAACGAGGAGAGGGCAAAGGACCCTAAGAAAATAAAGTGACTCTTAGGGGGCAGCTCATTAAAATGCATCAAGGGACTCCAAACTCTGAGAATATTTTTTTCTTTCTTTCCTTCTTTTTTTCTTTTTTGAACAGGAAGGAATTTAGCAGGAAATCAATCAACACACATGCTGTTAACTTATTCCATGACAAAAAGGAAACAAAATCCCCATAAATTCCTGCAGCCTCTGGGTAGCCAACATCTAACCACCACTAATTAATTTCCAGAACTTCACTCTCCGATGTCTTGAAACAGGGTCAATCTGTCAGCCCCAGGAAGTGTCATAGGCCCTGCTCTGGGGGAGCTTTAGTGGAGCCTCTTCTACAGGGAAGAGAAGGGGCAGGGGAGCCAGGAGTCAGCGATGGGCACCCCTCTTGACTCTCGGCCCTGCTTCACCAGCTCTTGCCAGGAGAAATGGCACCCTACAGGGCAGAGCACTGCACACCACAGAGGAGAGCCACCTCTGCGCTCTATCTGGTTTCAGATGTAGCAATGCTTTGAGTCTGAAATCAGACCCACGTCAAAGACTCCTGTGTTAAAGCCTCGGTTATCAACTAGGACTCTCGGGCTTCAGGAATGATGACATCACCGGAGCTGATGTCATCAGTGGATTGATACACCATGGAGTCATCACTCCTGACATTATAGGAGAGTGAGGTGATAGCCTTTGTTTGAGAAGTATGTTATGGGATATGTGTTTGAAAGGTATTTTCTCTATCTATCTATCTATCTATCTACCTATTTATCTCCCCCTTCCTCCCCCTTTCTCCCTTTTCCCTCCCTGTCAGCCAGTACATGAGCAACTTTCCTCTACCCATCTCTGTTATGATGTTCTGCCTCCCACAGGCCTGGAGCCATCCTTGCCTCTACGACAATGGACTTGCTGATAGTGAACTGAAACCTCCAAGCCCAGGAGCCAAAAACTCTTGACCCCACGTCACCCCACTGAGCATCAAAGCTGTGTGTGTGTGTGTGTGTGTGTGTGTGTGTGTGTGTGTGTGTGTGTGTGTTTGTAAAGTCTACAACCACCCTACCACCCTGTGGGTAAGGACTTGAGTCTTATTCAATCCTGCCCCACACTGAACATACAGTGTTAGCTTCATTTCACATTCAAACTGGAATGTGCCCACTGGAAGTATGTGGGGTCACAGTGTCTCCAACCTCTTCTGGCCCCAGCCTACCTGCCATCCCTGGGATCTTGGCAGGGTTTCCCAAGACCCCACTGAGAGTCAGGGAAACTCCCTTCCAAGAGTACCATGTCCTTGCCATCTGTAGAGTTCAAAGGGAACTAAGACTCAACCCTTTAAAGTTGGCCCCACGGTTTCAAGAGTCCACATTAAAACTAGGATAGAACCAATAAGATGACTCCAGGGGTAAGGGAGCTTGCCCACCAAGTCTGACAACCTGAGTTCAATCCCTGGGACCCACAAGATAAAAGAAGAGAACTTGGCTCTGATCCCCACAAGAGCTCTGTGCCACATACCCTCACCCCACTTCACCCTCCCCACCCACAGATAAATACAAAAATGCCATGAAAATTAACAAACAAACAACTGCAGCTAATCTGTGGTTTATAGTTACCCCCAGCAAGCTGAGCTCCAGTATGAGCTTCCCCTGGGAAGGACCCTTCCCTGACACCACCATTTTAGAGAAAATGAAGGAGTCAGAACATTCCCCACCATCCCAGAACAGGTTAACAGGAGTGATATTTTGGGCATCAGCACCCTTGAAACCTGAGCTTTGGTTCACCTAGGTTGTCTCTCTAGGAAGGGGATCAAGTAGGAAGAAGACTCTAAGCCCCATGTAGGGGCAGTCAGTACCACCCCACGGACCTGGAGGAGGCCGGGGCTGTGTTCTCCTGTCCTTGCCTCTCTGCAGGCTGTAGTTCCCGACTTTCCTTTTTTATCCATTTACTCCTTGCTGTTTCCTCCAACGGTGTGTGCCTGGAATGCACACCAGGCTCTCTCCCGCAGGGGGTTAGGGGGTGGGAAGAAGCTCGGAGGGGCATGAGAGATCAGCGAAGCATTGTAGCACTTTAGGGGAAACTGCAAGCAATTTCCATTCTATTGATCCTCCCCAGGCAGCAAAGCCACATGGAGTTTATTTGGAAAATTAAATTCTGGTGCGTGGAGCATGAGGGGCACTAGTTAAGTTGTCTAGCGCTATGGCCACAATTTAATTACGTCCTCACTCTGAGCCTGTCCTTAAATACAGCAGATGAACTGAGGGCCACGGTTAGATGCTTCCTGTTTCAAAGCCCTGGCTGGGGTCCCAGGGCTCCAGCGGAAGGGCCCTGGCAGTCACCCTCCTCTCACTACCCTTCCCTCCTCTGGGCTGCTTGCATATTTACATGTTAACTTATGCGATTTTGACAGCATCTATTCATTAAGATGTAAATGTTTGTTAAATTAACCCAATTTGTGAATTTGCTCCCTTTCCAAAGGAAAGATTTTTATCTTAGCAAAAATCATTATTAGAAACAAAGTAACCTATTACTTAGGCACAAATTGGATCCCAGTGTTAGATATTCATTTGGGGGGAAAGCTAAGAACCAGAGTCCTTCTAAATGTAGCTAATGGGGGAAATGGTAAGATTTATGCACCGTATTGTACGTGTACACACACACACACACACACACACACACACACACACACACACACACGAGGCCAATCAGAATCTGCTGACTTTCTATGTAGATACATCAGGTCTTTCCCATCATCATCCCATCATTTCCATTATCTTCTATGACCATCCCAATTCATGGCCCCCAAGGATGCAGGATGACTGTCTTAGAATAAAGACCCATGCTTGGTAGTGAACGTGCAGCTAGGAGGCCCTAGCTAGAGTATCGTCCATTTCCTACACAGGTCCACGAAAGGATGACTGCATTTCATAACAGGTTCACAGACTTCTTTATCTGTCAACACTCTGATTTAAAAAAAAAAAAAAACCAACCAACAAAACAGATTTCATGTAGCCCAGACCAGCCTCAAACTCATCATGCAGCAATTGGCTGACTCTGACCTTGAACTCTTGACCCTCCTACCTCCGCCTTCTAAAGCACCAGGGTTAGATGTCCTACCACGCTCTGCCCCAGTTTTCCTTAAGGGAAAAGACTGTTTTTGAGAGAGGGTCTTGCTCTGTAGTCCAGGCTGGCTAGGAGGTTTGTTCCATTCTGTTTCCCTAAGAAGCGGGTGTCCCGGCGCACACCTGCAGTCCTAACACTTTGGGAGGGGGAGGCAAAAGCTCAGGACATCCTCAGCCACCTTGTGAGTTTGAAGCTGACCTGGGATATATGAGACCTTGCCTCAAAAGAACCAACAAGAAGCCAGGCTAGCTTCAAACTTACTATGTGTGTACCAGGAAGCCTGCTTCTTAGGGATGATGCTGGGGACAAGGGCTGTCTTGGCTGCTCATCAGCCCAGGTACTAGAGAGCAGAGTCTGTTTCGCAAGGATGCAGGAATCCTGTATGCCTTCTTTGTGGTTCCACCAGCACTGACCCGCTTGCCTCCTAATAAGGAAGCGTTCCACTAGAGAAAGTTCTAAAGCAACACCCCCTCTTAGGCAACCAGCAACACCCTCAACCTTAAGCCTCACCAAGCCATCACAGTGGCTCACACACAGTCTTATGTAACAGTCGCTGAGCTCCATTGAAGGTCACTGGAAAACGTCCTGACCACAGAGGACCCCCACGATCTATTACTCTATCCCGGGAAGAGACCACAGAGTCTCTTCCATGGTAAAACAGCCCGTCTCAGGACTTCCAACATGTGGAACCGAGAGAGAGAGGGAGAGAGGAAGAAGAAGAAGAAGAAGAAGAAGAAGAAGAAGAAGAAGAAGAAGAAGAAGAAGAA
>NW_022196906.1:58895428-58912504 GCF_008632895.1 Mastomys coucha | reverse complement strand
GAAGAAGAAGAAGAAGAAGAAGAAGAAGAAGAAGAAGAAGAAGAATAGGAGGAGGAGGAAGAGGAGGAAGAGGAGGAGGAGGAGAGAGAGAGAGAGAGAGAGAGAGAGAGACTGCCTTCCAGTGACCTCAGAACCAAAGGTAGATAGAATCTGCCAGCCCTCATGTCCCTGTCACAAGGCAAGAGTCCTCTGAAAGAAGTGACTTTTGCTACCAGAAATGAAGAGAGATAGCAAACAGAGCCACTGCTTTTGCCCCTTCCTGCCCACACTGAAGGGAGCATCAGCAGAATTTGACAAGCTGACCAGCTCCCCCAAGAATAGCGCTGTCATTACACCAAGGGGGAAATCATTACCTGATCTATAAATGATTACATGGGAGCAGGAACTGTCACTCCCATCTGAGGAGTTGGCAGAATTGGGATTTTAAAACAGGCCTGCAGACCAGTGCAACCTTCAGCTCCCTGGAGCAGCTGCTGTATTATTCACAAGGTAAAAAACTTCAGGCACTCAGGGGGACTGCCAAGGGCTCAGGGACTCTGCCAATCAAAGGATCGAAGCCCCTTTGCGGTGTCAGCCACAAACTTAACTCAAAGGAAAACATAACTGTTCAGATCTCCTGTCTGACAGCACAGAGGCTTCACAACTCACCACGGTCTTTCTTTTGCAAAAGCAGTCACAGCTGGAGGGGGCTGGGGTCATTTAGTCTGTGACCACAAGGGAGGCACAAACTTGGCCTTCAGGGACAAAGCTGTTTGTAGTGGAGGCAAGCTGGAAGTCTTGTTGATGGTCCTAGCCTGTCAGGATGAGATGAGTAACAGAAAATGGGACCTCTTACACTGGGGACTACCCAGCCTCGGGAAGATGCGGGCAAAGCAAGATGCTGTTGGGAAAAGTTGGGCGTGGGAAATTTGAAGCACCATAAAGTGTGTGTAAATTAAGCCAGGCAGTGGCAGCACATGCCTTTAATCCCAGGGGCAGGTGAATTGTTGAGTTCAAGGCCAGCATGGTGTACAATGTGAGTTCCAGGACAACAAGGGCTAGATAGAGAAACTGTCTCAAAACAAACAAACAAACAAACAAAAAACAATGTGTGTAAATTTAAAAGGCAGAAGCACACAGAATAATATTCAGAACTTTTGTATTTTTGCAACAAATTCCACACTCATCAGAGTGGCCACGTATGAGACTGAGGACAGGGGCATGAGAATATACACAAGGCAAAAAAGTGAAGCTGTATCATGATGATAAACTGTCGAATGGGATCCACTCAGCTCCTCTCCCCACACCTGACTCTCACTGGTGAAGAAAGATGCAAACCGAAAGCTGCAGTCTCAGAGAGCTAGCTCATCCAGACTGTCTAACTTAACTGCCCTGGTGCATTCAGATCACGTGACACTCTTGTCACTGTGCAGATGACCAGAGTGAAGGCTCTACTTTTTTGTATGTTGAGACAGGATATCCTGTAGCCCAAGCTGACCTTGAACTTGGTAGCCTAGGTTAGCCTGGAACTTCTGATTCTTCTGCACCTCCCAAGTGCTGAGGTTTTAGGTGTATGCCACTGGGCCCATTTATACAGTGCTGGGGACCGAACCCAGCACCTTAGGCTCGCTGGGCAAGCACTTTACCTGCCCCGAACCTCTTTGTGCAAAAGTCTGTACAGACACTGCTGCCTGTGGACCTGACTTTGACCTCCACAGGACTTACAGGGTTAAGATAAGAGTTTGCATGTCCTCTACTCACGGATCTCAAAATAATTATGCTTCGTGAAAGAAGACAGGCCGAGAGAAGAAAACATACATTAATCATATATGCTTCCCCTTCTTCTAGAAACCTCCGCAACACATCCCAATCCATAAAGACACAGAGCAGAACGATGGCTGCCAGGCTGTGGGGGTGGGGAGCAGGAGGGTGGGCAAGGGAAACTTAGGGGCAGTGGGTTACAGCACGATTGTCCTGGGATATGTTACCCTTCGCCAAGCTCTAGACTTCAAATGTGTACACACTGGTGTGCCTCAGAAAAGTCTCTGTGGCCCCACCTGTCCCTACCAAGGATGCCCATTTCCACCTTGGCTTACCCACATCCTTTCCATCACTCTGTCTTACATAGAGGCCATGATCTAGCCCAGGCCACCCAGGCCTAGGTTCCCACTGGAAGTCCTCACTTAAACCCCTCCACAAAGCAAGGTGATCTCATCAAACTAGATCTGCTAGGTCCCTATCACCTCCCACCCTGACTCTCTCCCCTACCCAAAATGACCTCACCTACTCCTGTAAACTCTTCTGCATAGAAGGGGGCAGAGACCACAAGTCAGGCTATGCCTTAGGCCCTCCCTTTATCCTAACCACTTAGTTCCCATGCCTCTCATCTCTACACACACACACACACACACACACACACACACACACACACACACACAGGATCTGTTTGTAGTTCCCCTTCTTGGTTGATGATCTCCTTCACATCTTCCAGCCCAGATATCCCTTCCTGAGGGCTCCCCTGACAGACCCCCATACACTCTGAGTCCTGGGGGCTCCCCTGACAGACCCCCATACACTCTGAGTCCTGAGGGCTCCCCTGACAGACCCCCATACACTCTGGGTCCTGGGGGCTCCCCTGACAGACCACTATACACTCTGGGTCCTGGGGGCTCCCCTGACAGACCCCCATACACTCTGGGTCCTAGGGGCTCCCCTGACAGACCCCCATACACTCTGGATCCTGGGGGCTCCCCTGACAGACCCCCATACACTCTGGGACTCAAGTTCTCTCCCCTTCCTTCGACCCAAATTGCAGTCGGGCACCGTCCACTCATGAGCTCAGAGTTCTCCACCCAGGCTCTCTTCCACAGCTCTGGAGGCCTCCTCTGTCTGTCTGTGGCAATACCGCACAGTTCCCAGGACACAAGAGCTGCCCCATGAATACTGGTTTGCTGACAGGATGTTTAGAGAACCTCCCACGAGGAAATTGATACAGAGGCCTCTAAGATTTCAGGACAGTGGCTCATTCCCAACCCTCCCCGGCAACCTACAGCTCTGCAAAGAAGCCTGAACCTCTCTCCTACAGGACTTCCGGCTGCTGGGGGAGTTCCCCTGTATCTCAAGGCTGAGTTTCAACCCCGCTTTCAAAGCAAACAGCGTGCTATAGGGCCTTTTTTCCACAGTAACACCGCTGTGTTTGGGCCCAGTCACTTCCTTTCTGGCCTTCTCTCCCAAACTCTGTGGGAATAGAAAGATGCATACCGCAGGACAGTTTGGATGTAGCCAGAATTCCTATCATGGGAGGCATATACTGCCTGGGATCCCCACTCCTAGCAAGGTAAGGATTTGGGGGGTAGGAGGACGGCTCACTAAAGAAGGAGGATAGCAGTGGACTGTTAGGCAAGACAGACAGACTCCCATGGGTCAGACTCCCCATTAGCAGCAGCAGCCAACAGCTGATAGTGTTAGATTCCGGCGTGGGTCCCCCACTCTCGAAGAAACAGGAGATCGCTGTAAATTACATGAGGTTTATTATTGCCAGTATACTGGGGTTGTCCTGCATTCAGAGCAAAGGCAACGACCAGGAACAAAATCACATACACTTTTTATACCTTTCAATACATAGGTTTACAGCATGAGTTGGTTATCTCTCATTGGTGAAGCCCATTGCCTTTTGTTCTCATTGACCTTTATGCCCCAGGTGAGGGAGAGATACTGATTGCACATAGGAGGAGTGGGGGGGATCCACCCTCCCAGGGACATTTCCTGGAACCTGGCATTACTCCCCACAATTAGGGCATCTCCTGGGGACTGATGTTTGCTCGGTAAACTCTTCTGAAGCTCTGTCTTTAGGCTTAATGGCCATTCCTTTGCTCCTTGGTATTTTTATGAGGTGTCCCTATTTGCTCAATTTTTACAATAGCAGGACTCTGTCCTTGTCAGGTCCAGAAATTACAGATGCAGAGCTTCAAGATCCAAAAGTTTGAGCATCCGATCTAGCTAGGCACCAACAGGACAGAGGTCCCAGAAAGTCCCATGCACACCTGATGGCTGCAGCCTCCATGGTCTCTCCTCTGTCCTTTGCACACCAGTTGGCATTTCACCATTTCTCTTCCTAGACACCACCACCACCAGTAACAGTCCCTGGCCTGTCAGGACCTCCTTGGCAGCTGCCTGGGAGTGGCAGAGCCCTGAGGACCTACCTTCACACAGTTTGGCTCTGCCTACACCAAAGCCCAGTAGAAATGAATGGCACACATAGACCAGGCTGTGTGGTTGCTCCCTGGCAGCGCTCAGAGTATCTCAGTCTTCACAAAGGCTCTCGAAGACGTCACAGGGCAAGAGAACCTCACCACACAGACCTCTCAGAGGAAGAGCCAGCACCTGGGCAGCCCGCAATGGCTTCTGTCCCTCTGCGCAGCCTCTGCCGAGAGGTTGAGCACACTGCATGCATCTGCCTCTGTCCTCTGCCAAAGTCCTCAGCAAAGACCTCATGCTGAAGAAGTTGGCCTTTTTCTCAAAGGGCTTCGAGGTCATCATGGCAGTTCCCAAACAGCAGGTCAGAGGCAGGGGATAGACCCGTTACATAGGCTGTGGAAAATAGCCCCTAAGGAAGGACCTGGCCCCTGATACATAAATATAGTCACTGATAAACTCCTGCTTCATTGCCAGAACACCCATGATGCAGTCGCTTTGGTCCTCCACACCCTAGGCCCTCTACCCATGCTGAGCCTACACCCACTCCCATGGAAACTCAGTCTCCAGTGCTAATTACATTAACCGATGCAGTTGACAGAACTTTTTCTTTCTCAGGTTGGCAGCTATGCTAGGCATGACTAGCACTCTTATAGAAAAGAAAACTGGAACACAGAGAAGCTGAGAAACCTGCCCAAGGTCACAGAGCCAGGACTTAAATGGAATATTGCAGCTGCTTTGAAATAAATCCCATGTACTGTGTGTGTGTGTGTGTGTGTGTGTGTGTGTGTGTGTGTATGTTTTACTTGAGATTGAACTTAAGGCCTCCCACATGCTGGGCATGCTACTGAGCTAAACACCAACCCCCTACCATTGATTGTCAGGCAGGGTCTCTCCTAAGTTCTCTAGGCCCGCCTTGAACTCACTCTGTAGCCCACAAAGGTCTTGAACTTGTGGTCCTCTTGCCTCAGGATTGCAGGCCTTGACCATCACTCCTGGCTTATGCAGTGCTGAGGATGGGACCCAGGGCTTAGGTGCATGTTGGGCAAGCACTGTACGGACTGAGCTACATCCTCACGCTCAGTCTATCTACATTTTAATCCCAGCTCCAGCACCTACTAGCTGCAAACAGTTGAGTTGCTTAACCTCTCTGAGCCTGTTTCCGTGCCGAGCAGATGCATTAATTACTAGCTAGTTCATGAGGTACATGGGAGGACGAGATAAGATGAACTGTATGAAAGCAACAGAACATAGAAAGCAGTTAATAAATGTTTGGTTTTCTTCCCTTCCAATTCCAGATCCTAAAACATATTGCTTTGAGACCATTCCAACACAGAGGTTACAAAGGACTTTGCCGTGGGAAAAGATACATTTCTCGAGAGCGATCAAAATCTAGGGACAGGGCTGCCCAAGCCTTTGTCCACAGCAGCCCTGAATCCCTTTCTCCTCTCCTTATCTCCATGACCAACCAGACCTCTAGGGCCAGGTTACTTCATCACACACAGGATACACATATGCAAGTCCATGTTCTGTCTGTCTGTCTGTCTGTCTGTCTGTCTGTCTGTCTGTCTCTCTCTCTCTCTCTCTCTCACACACACACACACACACACACACACACACACACACACACACACACTCACACATACTATGGTTCAGTATCTGGACCTAGGTAGGCAAGAGTTCTAAGCTCAGCCTCTCTTCACCCTGGGCTCCACATCTACAAAGTGAAGATCCCAGAGACACCTTCATTTGAGCCTCCCTCACACCTGTGCTGAGAGAGCCACGGGGCCTGAAGAGAACTTGATGCTCCCAGGCCCTTCCCTAAGAACAGAGCTGGGCTGTCAGACACAGTTGCAGGTCCTATTCTTCCTTCCACCCCACAGCCTAGCAGGTCTCCATGCACCCAGAGAGCAGGTCCCACCTTGGTCCAAGCAGCCCCAGGTGGACACCCTTATGGGCAATCAGACAGGAATTGCACATTTCCTTTATCTTCCTTCTACAAGGAGGCTGCCTTTCACATGTCTCCAGTCAGCAGATTTGCCCTACAATCTGTGGCTATTGTGGGTGGAGCTGGCCCACAGCCATTCAGAGCAAATGGGTTATCCAGCAGGGGAAGGAAAACAGGAGCATTAACTAAATAAGCAAATGACTGGAGGAAGCCAGGAGGGGGGGAGGGGAGAGGGTAAATTGCACAAATGCAAATTAGAATTATTTAAAAATTAAAAGTTATTTTAATTATTTAACCTAATTGCTGCCCTGTTCTCCCAGGGAGATCCCACTTGCCTTCCGTGGGGTGCAGAGCATTAAACTGAGTCCTGGAGCAGTGCAGACAAGAAACAAGAACACCCATGTTTCAAAATCCCTCTGTGTGCTGGGATGGGGAGGTGGCTGGGGGCTGGCGGCTGGGAGCTGGGGGCTGGAGGCAGAAGGATGGCCGATGGGGGATGGGGACTGGAGGCCGAGGGCATGAACAGGGAGATGCCTAGCAGCTATTGCTAACATGGACAGGGCCCTGCCCTGTGTGGTTGACAGCACTGGACTCACTTTGGGAGGGGCTGCACTGTCAGTCCCACTGTGCAGAGCTGAAGCCCAGGAAGGCTGGGGCTGAAGCTGACAAACAGAATAAGCAGTAGCCTCAGACCCAAAGCCCTTCCCTTTCCCAGTTCTATTGTACCAGCCTAAGGAAGAATTCGGGGAGGGGTAGCAAGAACTGAGGCCTCCTGTGCCAGGCAAACGGTGATTCCAATTTAGCTGTTGCTGCGGAGTGATTTCAGGCAAAAACCTCAAGTCTTTGAGCCCTGGTTTCCACATGAAAAGGTGGGAACTGGCCCCTGCTCACAGGGCTGTCGAGAGGGTCAAAGGGCATGAGAGGGTCAAAGGACGCATACATGGAAAGCACCTCCACTTAGTAGAGGTGCTTTATCACCTCTACCACAACTTTATCACTCCAAGGAGTCTGGAAGAAGGAGAAGTCCCATAACCTGCCAGGTTAAGTAGTTCTTCACTGAGCTGCTCTCAAAGTCGCTGAAGCCCCACAGGTTTCTAGAACATGAGTCTCCAGGGTCTTAGGCGCTCTGGGAGACACGAGTCTATAGTCACAGGCCTCTGTCACATGTGTCCCTTGAGGGTGTAACACAGTGGCATGGACTCTAGCAGCAAGAAATATTTAGGGTAGACACTAAGCACAGGTTTTGTAAAGGACTCTAAAAGACACATTCAAGGCAAGATGGCCAATAGGGACAGGTGAGAACAAAATTGAGTCCTCTGTGACCCAGGAAGAGAATCTAAGGGTCAGGGGATTCCAAAGACCCTTGCCCAGAATGTCAGAAGCCAGATCAACAGAAGTCCCTAGAAGGTAGGAAGGGTGGTAGTAGGGAGGAAGGGTTCTGAGTTACTCTGAGTTAGCCCCTCTCAGAATGTTTGAATGTCACTGATTCTGGCCACCACGTCCTCCAGGGGGGGCACTCCAGATGACCCCACAATCCAGCCCACTCTGAAGCATAGGGCACCATCCTGACGATCCTGTTCACCCACTCACATTTCACAGCACACCGACTACCAGCACCATGCCAGGCCCTGGGCACACTACCTACAGCTTTGGTCTCCTGTCTATTCATCCAGGAAAGAGTCTGATTTTCATGTGATTTGCATAAATTTGCATTTTCAATTGAAAAAAAAAAAGACCTTCAACTCCAAGCAGCTGAGATAAAATAAATTGGCATTTTTTATTGTCCCTGCTGCTGCAATTGGATTCTACCCTAACACCAGGTTTTAGTTGTAGCCTCAGAGGGCCTGTCAGGGATGAGGCTTGGTTTCATAGACAAGGAACAACAGGTTCCTCCCCCAAATCCAGGCTAGGAAAGATAGAGGGTGCCCAGAATAAGGCTCAGACTCATTGTGTTGACTGCTCCCCCAGAAGCCAAAGAGAATGCTGTTCTGTAGACCATGC
Organism: Mastomys coucha; assembly: GCF_008632895.1. Lineage (NCBI taxonomy): Eukaryota > Metazoa > Chordata > Mammalia > Rodentia > Muridae > Mastomys > Mastomys coucha. Next base: position 58,904,382 of record NW_022196906.1, on the reverse strand, counting down.
TAGAGGTAGCCCGCTGTTCAGAATGGGCGCATCCTTGATCTTCGACACTCTCAAGGCCAAACCTTCACCACAGGCTCCCTGACTTTGAAGGTCACCACGACTCTTTGCTCTCATCCAAAATCTTCACACATGCTTTGAAGGGAGACAGGTGCCACCAGGGAGAGAACTGTCCTCAGAGAAGAAAAGCCTCTGATGAACCAATCACCTAAGAGGCCTGGACCCTGAGGGGCTGTGGTGTTTAGAGCCAGTAGGCATGGAGCACCATGGGACCAAAGGCCATAGGGAGCAAAAAATGGAGATGAGACCTGGGAGTGAGGAACTGAAGTGACCAAGAGAGTCCCAAGTATCAAGATGGCTTTATCTAAGCCAGCTGCCCAATACTGTTGACCCTGTACCCCCAAGTATAGGACAACATGGAGTATGACATATCTAGACAAAAAGATGGAAATGGCTGGAACCCAGCTGGAATCCTACCTTTTTTCTTCTTTTTTAATATGTATCTTTATTTTACATGTGTGAGTGTATGTAGATCTATGTACCACATTTGTGCTTGGTACCTATGGAGGCCAGAAGAGAGCATTGGATACTCTGGAACTTGAATTATAGACAGTGGTGAGCTGCCATGAGGATGCTGGGAACCAAATTCGGGTTGTCTGCAAGAGCAGCCAGTGTTTTTAATTGCTAAACCATCTCTCTAGTTCCCCCACCCAACCTCCTTTTGAGACAGAGTCTCATGTGGCCTGGGCTAGTCTGAAACTTACTATGCAGTAAGGACGACCTTGGAACTTCTGCTTCCCCCACCCCCCATGCTGTGATTGCAGGTGAATCACTACAACCTGGGTTTCTTGAGGCACTGGGAATCAAGCCCAGGGGTTCAAGCACAGTAGAAAAGAAATATCACAGCTAAGCCACAACCCTCTGAGCTTTTACCTTAACAGGAAGACCTGTTAGGGGCAGCTGAGCCAGTGCTGATGGCATCATCTGACCAAAGCGTGAAGTCATTCACCATGAGTCCCAGACAAGGGTTGCACAGTCATGCCAACATACAGATGAAATGAACTACGGTCAGAAAGGCTATACCCTTTGCCCAAAGTCATAGCTAGAAAGCAGCAGGGCTGGGGTTGCCTCCAGCCTGGGGTTCACACCTCTACTGTGCCCCATACCAGGCAAACTTCCCTGAACGCCAGAAAGAACAATATTGTCTGAGACGAGGGACTCCCCTAAAACCATTAGCCAGCAGGTAAAATCCTCAGGCGCCTGTGTGAGACCCCTTGCACTGTACTATCCTGCCTCCCTCGGCATCTAGGGGCTCCAAGCTCTGATACCCACCTGTGCCACCTGGCAGAATAGTGTTTGGGTAGCCGAGTGGGAAGCATGGAGTCAGAAAGCCTGGGAGCAAATCCTACCCTCCTAACCGGCCAGCTATGCCACATAACACAGGTCCCACAACCTCGGTCAGCTTCAGTTTCCTGTCCTTCAAGTGGGAAGGATGGTCACAGTGTGACATGAGAAAATCAAACAAAATAATGCTGGCGAAAATATATTTTATAGGAGGGAACAAAATGCCATAATGGTATCTAATACCTTGTATGCTGATTTTTTAATTTAAAATTTTTAAAAGTATATGCTACTTGCTAAAAGCCCTGTAATGTGACTGCCATTGGAGCAAGAGGAACAAGGCCAGCCAGTGGGAAGGAAGGCACAGAAACACATCCACCACACCTCTCCTGCTAATGGCCAAGAAACTGCTCTTCAGCCAGAGGTACTGCCCCATGGGTGATCACCAAGACACTATCAAGAACAACCCCAAACATCCCAGTCTCCCCTAAACTTGGAAATATTGCTGGAATAAACTAAGCAGTACCTGGTCGCCTTAAGCCCTGAAAGTGCACCTCTGCTCAAATGGGTACCATTTGTTAATAGCATGCATTAACACACCCAGGAGACAGAGGCAGGAATGTGCTGAATGTATTGGGTACTTCAGCTATCATACAGTGTCTCATCTGTTCTTTAGCCCTAAACCCACTCGACTCCACAGCTGTACTCTTGTCCTTGTTCTCTTGTCATTCCTGGGTCTCTACTAAGACCAAGTCATTTCGTTATGTGGCTGACCCTACTCTGTGTCCACAGATGACACGAATCCACTACAAAACCTCCCACTACAGCCAAGTATATTAGTGTGTGCCTTTGAACCAGTGCTTAGGAAGCAGAGGCAGGTGGATCTCTGTGAGTTTGAGGCCAGCCTGGTCTATAGAGTGAGTTTCAGGGCAGCCAGGGGCTACATAATGAGACCCTGTCTCAAACAAACAAACAAAAAACACCTTCCACATCTTCCATTCACTCATTGATTCCTGCAACAAAGATCCATTTAAGCACCAGAAACTGTTAACACCAAGTAGAGAGAGGGATGTAGCTCAGCAGTAGAGCATCTCCTAATCCAGGATGGCTCGTGCTTGTAATCCCAGCATCCACGAGGGAAAGCCAGGAGAAGCAGAGGCTCAAGGCCATCCTCTGCTGTTTATTGCATTGGAGGTCAGCCTGTCTCAAAACCAACAACCAAAAGAACGAGAAATGCAAGCTAGGTGAGTGCAGAGCTCAGCCGCAGGGAGCCCAGGCCTGGAGGAGTCAACACCACTGAGATAATTACTTAACTGGGGGAGCACTGGCTGTTATGCATTTACATTCACCCCCTAGGGCTATTGGAACAAACTCCACAGGACTGAGTGTTTTAAATCTCAGAAATGTATTTCCTCTCATAGCTGGAGGCTGAGAATAAAAAATAAATAAATAAAAATTTAAAACCCTAAGGTGCTTTCTCCCAAAGCCCCTCTCCTCACCCTGGAGATGGCTATCTGCCCTCATCTGTTATAAGGACAGCAGTCACACTGGCTAAGAGCTACCTGTCTTAGTCAGGGTTCCTATTGCTGTGATAAAACATCATGGCCAAGAGGAGGGAAGGGTCTATTTGACCTATACTTCCACATCAGGATCCATCACTGAAGGAAGTCAGGGCAGGAACTCTAGCAGGAACCTGGAGGCAGGAACTGAGGCAGAAACCATGGTATGATGCTGCTCAATGGCAGACTAGCCATAGAAACTCACAATCTTAAAGACACTTTACCCACAATCTTAAAGACACTGCGTCTGAGGCACTTGAGGAGTTAGAAGCTGGACACAGAAATTTGGTTGGGAACCCAGTTTGGCCTTTGGTCATAGTCTGTCTTAGTTAGGGGTTTACTGCTGTGAACAGACACCATGACCAAGGCAACTCTTATAAGGACAACATTCAATTGGGGCTGGCTTACAGGTTCAGAGGTTCAGTCCAGTATCATAAGGTGGGAGCATGGCAGCATCCAGGCAGGCATGGTGGAGGCAGAGCTGAGAGTTCTACATCTTCATCTGAAGGCTGCTAGCAGAATACTGGCTTCCAGTATAATGAGGGTCTTAAAGCCCACACCCACAGTGACACACCTACTCCAACAGGGCCACACCTTCTAATAGGGTCACTCCCTGGGCCGAGCATATAAAAACCATCATATAGTCCAAGAAATCAATGTTAAAGGGCAGATGAAAGGGACTTGGTATCTTAGGAGTCAGTGAAAGCCTCACCAAGTGAGTGATAGTGTGGAGTATCTCAGGCCTGGATCTCTCTAGAGCAGAGCCTAGAACAATGTGCTTCCGTAGGTAGGTGTCTGTGTACATGTGTGAGTATGTGCATGCGTAAGTGAGTGTATGTTTTTGGTTCCTTGGTTGGAGCAAATGAGACGAGAAGAGGGAAATGAGGAGGCAGAGTCAGTGCAAGGACACTGTTGAGTTGGGTGTAGGAAACTAGACTCAGTTATTCTTGGTGCCCAAGGGGAGGTCCTTGAAGTGTCCACCCAGGAGATGACACAAGGGAGTATCTATCCCCCAGTGTCATCCTCAGAGACTGAGGATGGCCTCACTAGCATTAATTCCCTTGCTATGCTTGTGGGTGGATCCCCGAGGGTTTCAGCTCACTGTCAAAAAGGGCCTGAGACTAAAACAAGAGACTTGTAAACTACAGAGGCCAGTCCTTACCTCGGGGAGGTACCCAGAAGATGTTCTGGTTCACAAGATGTTTAAGTTTGCATGTGGGGAATAAATATGGAGATTATTCATTTATGGGTATGAGTATTGTCTTGTTCCACAAGCTATGTACCTGAGTAAAAAAATGCAGACATTTCAGAACCAATACAGTTCCCTTTGTGCAAGACATGTGACCACAACTGGTTCTTAGAGGAACCTTCACTGAGGGAAGGCATCCCAGTTAAAAAAAAAAAAAGGGAAGGAAATGGGAAGACAGAGGAGGGGAGATGAGAGAACAGAAGGGGAGTGGACAGAAGAGGATGGAAAGGTTTAGACATACCAGATCTCTAGCACATTTGCCCTGTACTTCTTGATTGTTCAAATTGTTTTTGTGGTTGTGTGTGTGTGTGTGTGTGTGTGTGTGTGTTGTTTTGTGGTATTGAGGTAGAGTCTTGCATACTAAGAAGTCTCAATCAGTGTAACCCAGCCATCCTTCGACATTTTCTCTTGAGACAAGGTGTCATTCTCTAACCCAGGCTACCAATGAACTCGAGATCCTCCTGCCTCAGATTCCCAAACTGGGTGGAGTCACAGGCTTATGACAGCAGCGGTGGTGGTTACTTTGATTCTTGGTATTTTCAGTAAATGCCAGAGTGAGAACTCTGACTCCCAAGAGCCTGAGCTGGCCATCCCAGGCTTTGTGGTGAAGAGCCACCATCACCAGGACCACTGGATGCAAATTTCTCCACCTTTTGGGCCACTGCCTCTCACAGGGTTGGTATTTTTTTTAAGTTTCCAACTGACATCTACATGGCCAGCAGACTTTCTTTGTCCTTGACTGTGTCCTGTAGGTAGTACAGAGTCTCACATCCTAGTAGGGGTTCAACATCACCTCTAAGAAGGACCCTCTGAATTTATTCTCCCTGATCCTCGTTACAACAAAGCCTCTGGGTTCCAAGAAACCCCGCCTGGAGAACAAGTTACATTTACCAAGAAATAATGAAAATACTTTTTCCAGCTGCAGATTAATCAAACCCAACCACGACTTCTGACGGGTGTGAAAACTACCCACCATTTGAACTTGACAGCGTTCTGGATAAAAGCAGAGAAAAATGGTCTCTTAACACAGACAAAATGCTCAGCAGGGAGGGGGTACTGGCTTCTTTGTGAAATGTGGTATGTGTGTGTATGTCTTAAAGTGAGCCCAGGCTGGAAGCCCCACCACAGATTCCCTTGGATGCAATTACTTCATCGCCTGCCCATCTCACCAGAGGAGATGGCTAGTGGTTTTAGGATTTCACCCCACACTCGGCCTTGATGTCATCAGCAAGTCTAAACTTTATACATGAGAGTCACTGAATGCTGACTTCTTTTTTTCCACATTTATTTATGTACTTTGTGTGTGTGTGTGGGGGGGGGGGTGCAGGCACATGTGAGAATTAGAGGTCAGCTTTGGGGGTAGGAACCCCGAGGAACCCAGTCGAGGTCATCAGACTTGATGGCAAGTGCCTTTACTGACTGAGCCATCTTGATGATACTGAATACTGACTTTCAAGTCTCATGATAAAATACTAAGTAATCAAGAATAGATTGATTCTCAGGGAGTCATTCTGAGCCCTCCTAGGGCTCCTTTCCCTCCACCTGAATGTCCTTCGGGTAGCTTTGACCCTAGCATCCCTCACTAGGCTGGATGGACTCAGCTTCCCACCCTATGGCAGGTACTCTCCAGAGGGGTGTTAGCAGAGGGCTGCAGAGCATGCGGGGAAAAATTAAATCTCCTCAGTGTATGATCTGATCTAACAGGAGAAAAGTCATTTTATTAAATATTTAGTGCGCACTGGCAAGTGGCGCATGGATATTCCTTATTAATAAATTTACATACATTGGAGGGAATTGCAAAAGCAAAACTTTTTCATGAACAGGAGTGAAAAATGAGTAGGCGCCATCACTGAAAATATTCTTCCTGTCCCCCAGCCTCCTCTGCCCTGTCCCCAGACCAGACCCTGCCTCACATGATATCTTCTTGTGTACACTCGCCTCAAGCCTTTGAATCATTCCTGTGTCCCCTCTACCCCAGGTTTCCAAGGCCCCTTGGGTGCAGCCTGATGTTCAGCTGGGCTGGACCCTACCCCACGGATCTAACCGCCAGACTCAGATCTAGTTTTGCTAAGGGTCTAGGCCTTTCGCAGATCCCTAGGCCTCTACACATGAAAGTATTACGGGTAATCTTTTCTTGTGGGGAAGAACACATGTTTCCATGTATGTGGGTGTACATGTGTGTACAGGTACACACATGTGAATGTGTTAATGGAGGCCAAAGATTAACCCCAAGTGTCACTCCTCACTTTGAGGATGACATTCCTCAAGTCATCCACCTTGCTTTGTCGTGAAGGTGGAACTCACTAACTTGGCTGGGCCGCCTGGCCTGTGAGCCCTGGGATCCTCCTCTCTCTGTCACTCCAGTGCTAGGGTTACAGGCACACACCATCCCACCTGATTTTCACGTGGGTTCTGGGGATTGAACTCAGTTCCTTGTGCTTGCTTGGCATGCACTACACTAACCGAGCCACCTCCTTGCTCTGTGATCCAGATTGATTGACATGAGACCTGCCTAGGAGACTAGAAACATGTTTCTGAGTGTGTCTGTGACAATGTTTCCAGAAAAAAATCTAAGGAGAAAAGATCCCCCATGGTTGGAAGTGGCACCCTCCAATAGGTTGGGTGCTCAAACAGAGCAAAAGGAGAAGAAGGAGAGAGTACCCAATGCTGGCATTCTCTTTCTCTGATTCTGGCTGCCATGAAGGGAGCAGCTCTGCCCACCACTTCCACTATGATGTTCCTGTATCACCACACAGGCAGAACAACAAAGCCAGCAGACCTAGAACTGAAACTCTGAGACTGTGAGCCAAGTAAGTCTTTCTTCCTTCAAACTGTTTCTCTCCTCCACAAAAAAAAAAAAAAAAGTCCCTATTGAGACAGGGTCTCATTTAGCCCAGGCTAGCCTCCAACTTACTATATAGCTGAGGATGACCTTGAACTCCTCATCCTCTAACCTCTACTTCCTAAGTGCTGGGATTACAGGTGTACACCAACACATCCAGTTCCTGTAATGCTGGGAACAGAGCCCAGAGTCTTGTACTTGCTAGGGAAGCACTCTATTGACTGAATTGCATGCATGCCTCTTAAAGAAAGATGCTAGAAGTGTCCTATAGTGAAGTCCAAACTAGAAAGAATCTCAATACCTACCAATGGTAAAACCCCACAGATATGGGAAGATAAATTCAAGATGACCTATTATATTGCTATTAAAAATGATGTTCTCCATAAAGTTATAAGAACATTGGAAACGTTTTCAAGCTACGAGCTCAAGTGTAAACACAGACCACAAAATCCATATTCAACAGTATTCTCAACTATGAATATGTAAATATATGTGAAAAATGAGCCTGGAAGGAAAGTTGGTTCCCGAGATCTGTGCCTTCGACCAGCACCTGTAAGTGCAGCCGGCATCCTCTGATGTCCCTTTGCCAGCCTTAAGCTAAACTCAATCTAATGAACAACAACTGATTCTGTTTTACATTTTTGGGTTTTTCTATTTTCCACAAAAAACCTCACATTTTATACTTACAAAAAAAATACAATAGAGCCAGCATTTTTTTTTAAATAAAGCCCATTCTGTGAACCCAAAAACTATTCTGAAATTTTACTTTATATGGACTCCTGCTGGCTCATGGCGTGGCTTTCCTCCCTTGACAGTCTCCCAGGGGGTAATCAGAGACTCTTACTGAGAGAAGTGAGCTGGTATGTCCCAGGTCCCCACCTTCCTTAGGAATCTAGGGATCTCACTCTTATTATTATGAGTCACCCTCCAGCCACACTTTGTCCCAGGCCCCCAAGATATTAGTGACAAGTTCTGAGTTGGCCAGCAAAAATCTGTGAGAGTGGTAGCTCACCCCCATCTCTACCGGCATCCAGATGTTAAAAGGATTATAATTTTAATAGGAAGAAGTAAGGTCAGACGGGAGAGAGCTTTCAGCATGGGGGTTAGGCCTGAGACATAAAGACTCTGTCTTCCAAGTGCCCAGAAGTAGCTGAGTGGAAAAGTATGCTTTTCTAGTTTCTAGTCCAAAGCCCCCTAGAGTCTCAGGTGACATTAGGCTGCTTTTAGAACAGTACTTCTCAACCTTCCTGATGCTGTGGCTCTTTAATACAGTTCCTCATGTTGTGGTGACCCCAACCATAAAAGTATTTCATGACTACTTCATAACTGTAATTTTGCTCCAATGGTGAATCACAATGTAAATCTCTATGTTTTCCTGTAGTCTTTTGGGAGCCACTAGAGCAGCTGCCATTGGAATAGCAGCAGAAATTCCAAACACAAGCCTGAGTCCATCTGGCTGCCTAGTACCGGAAACACCTCACCCAGAAAGGGTGAGGTCAGGACTAAGCAGCCTCCATGCCACTTAGGGTCAGGGAAGAGTTTCTAAGGGACACTCCTGAAACACAGAGACATCTCAGAATACAATCCTCACAGCCTGGTACTCAGCACCCACAATCTCAGGAGGACCCCTCCTCTCCCTCTCCCTCTCCCCGAAGCCCATTTGCTCAATCTCTCACAAACCTCTTCCTCCAGGCCCTAGATACACAGCCTTCCTCCTTCCTCATGTAACCTCCTCTTCCTCAGTCAGTGCACAACCCAGAGCGCCTGGGTCTTGCAGGGAGGGAGCCCAGCCTCAGGTTGTTCTCAGAAGAGAGGAGGAAGGGAGAACAGACTCATAACGAATGGTGGGTACACAAGAGGCTGAGATCAAGCGTGAGGGCTGGGAAGTCCAGGATAAGAGGGTGACGGGACACTGTAACATTCAGGGCTCCGAGAGGGAAGGTCTAATAAAATAAGCACCATCCCT
>NW_022196906.1:58862928-58892928 GCF_008632895.1 Mastomys coucha | reverse complement strand
AAGGAAGGAAGAAGCAAGCCCAGCCCAGATTAACTAATACAAAGAGACCAAACAGCCAGTACAAAAAAAAAAAAAAAAAAAAAAAAAAAAAAACAAAAAAAAAAAACCTGAATCTTAATTGGAATGTGATTTGGGGAATGAACTCAGTTAAAGAGACATTGGGGGACAATAGAGAAAACTTTAATATAGACTACACATTGGAAGACATCAGGAAATTATTAATTTTGTTGGTTGTGATTATGTGTTCAATTTCCAGAGACATGTGCATGAATTTCATGCTCGTTTACTTTCAAATGGTACGGCAAAGACAATAGATGAAGCACTAGAGGAAACATCGGCAATGGCTGCAGGCAGATGCTGAGCCTGCATGCTCTTGGACTGTTCTTTCTATTTCTCTACGTCTTTGAAGATTTGGTAGAAAGAGGTCAAAACAAAAATGCAGCTGGTAGCTGGGTGTGGTCACTTATGCCTTTGATCCTAGCACTCAGGAAGCAGGGGCAGGTGGATTTCTGTGATTTTCTTGCCAGCCTGGTCTATGTGGTGAGTTCTATGACAGCCAGGGCTACATAGAGAGACGACCCTAAGAAACAAGGTTGATAAAAAGTCCTTGCCATCCCCAGCCATATGAGTTTGATCCCCAGAACCCACATAAAGGTGGAAAGAACTGACTTCATCCACCAAATTGCCTTCTGTACCACATGAACCAAGACATACAGAAAATAATAGTAATAGTAATAATAATAATAATAATAAAATGATTAAAGTTAAAACACCTGAGCTAGAGAGACAACTCAGAAGTTAAGAGCACTGATTGCTCTTCTAAATGATCGGGGTTCAATTTCCAGCACCCACATGGCAGTTCATAACTGTCTATGACACCAGCTCCAACGGATCCAACACTCTCATACAGTCATACATGCAGGCAAAATACAAATTCACATGAGATAAAAATAAATATTAAACACACACACACACATACACACATACACACACACACACACACACACACACACACACACATATACACACACCTGTAAAAGGAAGAAGAAAATTACAGACTGTTTCTAGGCCTCCCAGTGCCAAAGTAAACCCAAAAGCTGCTGAGTGACTTCTCTCCAGACCTGCCTGATCCATCTGCTTCCTTCCCCAGAGCCACAGGCTTTGTTTATGTCTTTCCACCCATGCACACACATACCTTATAGACCTGGGGACCAGATACATGGTGTCACATACTAGGCAAGCATTCTACCACTGAGTTACACCCACAGCCCTTCTAATTTCTATTTTGAGACAGGACTCACTACACAGCTGGCCTTGAACTCTCCACCCTCCTACTACACCCCTCAAATGCCAAGCATGAGCCACCACATGCAGCTAGAGCCTCAAGGATGCTTACCTCTAAAGTAAGGATAATAAAACCACGCTCACTTAGTCTTGAGGACTGAATGGACTTGAGCGTGGCGTGCAATCTTCGAAGAACACTCATTCCTGTCCCTCCTTCTCCCTAGAAACAGTAAGTCTTGGGAGTTAAGGAAAGATGTTATCTTCCAGAAGATAAAGTAAGCAAGGCTATCCTGGCCCGCATAAAGCCTTTTGGTTTAGAACCCCAACACCACATAAAGCCAGTGTGGAAACACACACCCGGGATCCTAGCACTTGAGGCAGAGGTAGAGGCAGGGAGATCAGAAGTTCAAGGCCATCATCAACTACATATCGAGTCTGAGGGCAGCTTGAGACGTAGGAGGAGAGCCCGTTTCAAACTACAACAAGCTTCTAGATGTTTATATAAATCAAATATGAGGAAGCATGGAGGGAAGGGAGCAGCCACTGAGGTCCTCGTACCCTGAAGAACCACTCTGTAAGTCCCTTAACTTTTCCTTTGGTTTCATGTGTCCCAGGCTTAAAGCTACTGATCTTAGCAGCTCAGAGTTTCCAGTCGGTGTATATACAAAGAGCAGCGGCACAAACTTGCTCTCTCTACCCAGAGGCTAGAAAGCAGCCAGTGAATACCAAACCCGGCCCACCAGTAGAAGCCAGTCAGAAGATCCGACTTCTGTCCTCCCACAGCTTAGAACATGCATTGACAGCCCCCAGGGGCTGCAGCAGAGAAGACCAAGAAGAAAGTTGGGATTTTGACTCCCCCCAACTGCTAGCACACCACCTCTGTAGCATCCCTGGAGCCTCTACAACACCATGACCAAAAAGCAACCTGGAAAGGAAAGGGCTTATTTCAGCAGACAGTTCCACAGCACAGTCCACCACGGAAGGGAGTCGGTACAGGAACTCAGCCCAGGCACCAGGAAGGACAACGTGATTCCAAGACCCTGGAGGAGTGCTGCTTACTAGCTTGTGTCTATGGCTTGCTCAGCCTGCCTTCAAGACTCCTCTGTACTGGCTGGTTTTATGTGTCAACTTGACCCAGGCTGGAGTTATCACAGAGAAGGGAGCTTCAGTTGGGGAAGAGCCTCCATGAGATCCAGCTATGGGGCATTTTCTCAATTAGTGATCAAGGGGGTAGGGCCCCTTGTGGGTGGTACCATCCCTGGGCTGGAAGTCTTGGGTTCTATAAGAGAGCAGACTGAGCAAGCCAGGGAAAGCAAGCCAGTAAGGAACATCCCTCCATGGCCTCTGCATCAGCTCCTGCTTCCTGACCTGCTTGAGTTCCAGTCCTGACTTCCTTGGTGATAAACAGCAATGTGGAAGTAAGCTGAATAAACCCTTTCCTCCCCAACTTGCTTCTTGGTCATGATGTTTGTGCAGGAATAGAAACCCTGACTAAGACACTCCTCTAACACTCAGGGCAACCACCTATGGTGAGCTGCCCTGCCCACTACTGACCAGCCATCTATCAAGAATCTGCACCACAGTTTGCCCAAAAGCCAATCTAGTGGGGTGGGCATTCTCTCAGTTAAGGTTCTCTCTTCCCAATGATCCTAGCTTGTGTCAAGCTGACAAAATTACCCAGCACAAATGCCCAGCAGACACAGTAGCCACCCTTACTCTAGAATGTTCGTGGAGGATCAGAGAGAAATCTAGTCACAAGGTAGCTTCCCCCTTCCCCAGCAAGGGCATTTAATTAAGACCCGGAGTCTCTTAACATTATATGAAGATGTACAAGGTTTTGGTGAAAAAGCATTTACCAAGTGTGGTGGTTTGAAGAATGGCCCCCATAGGCTTATAGTCCTGCTTACAGTTTCAGATGTTTAGTCCATTATTGTTATGGCAGGGAGTATGGCCACATGCAGGCAGAAGTAGCTGAGAATTCTACATTTGGATCTGCAGACAGCAGAAAGAACAAGACACTGGAACTGGCTTGGGCTGTTGAAACTCCAAAGCCCACCCCCAGTGACATCCTCTAGCAAAGCCACACCTACTACAAGGCCACAGCTCCTAATCCCTCTCAAGTAGTGCCCACTCTCTGAAACTATAAGCAAGACCCATTTAAATGCTTTCTTTTTTTTAAATAAGAGTTGCCATGGTCATGGTGTCTCTTCACAGCAATTGAACATCGACTAAGACACCAAGCCAGGGAACAGAAAGATCTCAAACTGAATGGGGGCAGGGGAAATCAATAAATATCAACTTCAAAATGACAGAGGCATTTGAATTATCTGACAAGGATTTCCAAGACACCATTACAAAATGCTTCCTTGAACAATTATGGACATGTTTGAAAGAAGTCAAAAGACAGAAAGCCTCAGGAAAGAAAAAGAATGAAGGAAGAAAGAAAAACTATAGCTGGAAAGTACAATAACTAAAAAATAATGTTCAGTGGTTAGTTCTGTCTTAGCTATTGTCACTGTGAAGAGATACCATAACCAACACAACTCATAGAAAAAGAAGACTTTACTTGGGGTTTACAGTTTCAGATATTTCTATGACCACTATGGTAGGGAGCATGGCAGTAATCAGGCATGGTGTTGGAATAGTAGCTGGAATTCCCATGCAAGAGGAAAAGAGACAGCTAGCTGGAAATAGCATGGGCTTTTGAAATCTCAAGACACATCCCCAGTGACACACCTCCTCCAACAAGGCCACAGCCCCTAATGTAACTTTAATTTTTTCAAGCCTTTTCTTTTTTTAAATGATGGTTCTTAAATGCTTTAACCTTCCTTGTAGCCCACCACCCTCCAAAGGTAGTGGAAAAGAAAGGGGGGGGGGATGGACCTGTTTAGAAAGGTTCTTTGGAGCAACTCCTGTCTGTGTTGTCTGGAAGTCCACAGTTCATTTCATAGGTTAGCAAGCAGCGGGAGCTTGATCCACTCACAAACACTTCACAGATATACCAGCAGTCCAGTTTGGTAGAGTCGGGTTAGCAACAGTGGTGACACAACCTAGCAGAGACAACCAAGCCTCAGCCTTGGCTCAAGTCAGCAGGAGGGACCAACAGGAATACCAGAAGTTCTCAGCTGTGCCTCTCTCAGGGAAGCAAAGATCAACGAAGACAAGAGACCCACAAACACTGCACAGCTAGCTATACCAGCAACCCAAGCTCCGTCTTAGTCACCCAGTGAAATCCTATTTATACCCTCCAAAAATCACATGTCCTCCATGTGCCTTGACTCAACATGGGTCTTGCCTCTCTGCATGTGCATCCAATCAGCCCAAATCCTTGGAGTCTCGACAAATGGAGCTCAGCTACAGCAATGTAAGGCAGACCAATACATTCATGTTGTTAGCAAAGAATCCTTCATCACGTGTCCTCTCACATCCATCCTGTGTCTGCTTCAGTGAAATATTCCTTCACAAGTCTGCCTTTGTCTTTCACCTGTGTCTACTTCAGGAAAACACTCCTTCATGTGTTTGCCCCAGCAAAGCACCATCTATCATAACTGACACTCCAAAGAATCGTTAAGTTTCCACTTCACCCTAATCCTTCCCAAAAAATTCCACCAAGTAGGAACCAAGTATTCATATATATGAGCCTAGGAAGCATTCTTAGTCAAACCACCAGAGATTCCACAGCAGAATGAAGGAGGCAGAGGAAGGAAGGAACTGGACAGACTCAAAGATCAAGCAACATATGAAACTGTAAAAAACAAAAATTAAAGCCATGGTAAGGGAGATGGGCAATAGAAGTATCATCTAGAGAACAGAAAGAAGGGGGTTCAATGAATAGAGCATTTGGACATGTGGAACAATAACAAAAGATGGAACATTTGTGCCATCAGAAGAAGAGGAAAGAAGAAAGAAGGAAGTAGAGTTGAAAAGGCATGGAGCTGGAGAGAAGGCTCAGTGGTTAAAAGCACTTGTTCATCTTCTAGAGGACCTCAGTTCAACTCCCAGCACCCACATAGTAGCTCACAACTGTCTATAACTCCAGTTCTAGGGCATCTGATCCCCTCTTCTTCTGGTCTCCAGGCATACACATTGCACACAAACATACATTCAGGCAAGACACAAATACACATAATTTAAAAATATTTTTATAAAGAATTTGGAGAAATAATGGGTGATACACATCTACAGATTCAAAAGCCAATTAAACAAGATACAGTCAAAATCTATTCTAAGACATGATAATTAAACATCTAAAAACTAAAGACAGAGGAAGGTATTAGTAGGAGCCAGAAAGCCAATCTTTAAAAACAAAACAAAATGAGGGTGGGGCTTAGTGATATAGTATATGAAGCTATAGGTCCAATCTCCATGGCCCTCCCAAAAAAGTGCAATAAATAGAAAAAATTACAACAGGTATTCAACAACAAACTGAGCCGTCAACAAAAGAGTTAATGGCCCAGCAAGATGGCCCAGCAGGTAAAAGCACTTACCATCAAGCTTGATAACTGAGTTCCATTCCTAAAATAAACATAGTGGAAGAAGAGAACCCATTCCCACAAGTTGTTCTGTGAGCAACACAGCCTGCTGTGGGCAACTGTGTGTGTGTGTGTGTGTGTGTGTGTGTCTGTGTGTATATGCGTATATAAATAAATACATAAATGTTTTTAAAAATAAATATTAAAACATATATTTGAATTCAGTTTAGTTCAGATTATCCATTCCAAATGAAACAGTGACTCACAACAATGTTGAAAATGACAGAGTCTACTCCATATCATGAAACAGGTCAGTAAGCATAGAGGAGAGTTGAGGAAAAGGATAAACAAATGAAAAAGAAATAATAGCTGAGAAGTTTCCAAATTTAATAAAAACCACCATACGCCTAAAAAGCTCAGCTAAAACCTAGTATAATGGCCTCAAACAGATCTGCACCTAGACATACCATGACAGAATGGTGGAAAGGGAAATATCAAAAGACACCCATGAAAGCAGCAAGAGAAATGACTTGTCACACACAAAGGAACTCACCAAAATTAACAACTATTTTCTCATCTGAAACCATGGTGGCCAGAAGGCAAGGGGATATATTCAAATCTGAAAGAAAAGGACAATCTAGCATTCTATACCCAGCAAAACTATCCTTCCAATTGGGGAAAACAAAAACAACAAACAAAAAACAGAAAAAAACCAGGAATGTAGTTATTCTTCTATTTGCTTCCCCCAAATACAAGCATTCAGATGGCCTGTGTGGGTGGCGCTTGTTCCTAAGCTTCAGAGCAATAGGCTGGTATAGCCATACCTCACCTAGATCAAGCCTCTCTACCTCCACAGCCCACTTGTTGCTCCTCGGTAAACTTCCCAGGACTACACTGCACTCCTCCCTAATACTATTCTTTTTTATTCATTTTGTTTTGAAAACAGGTTTCCTGTATCCTGACTAACTTTGAGCTTGCTATATAACCACAGATGAGCTTCAACTTCTAATGCCTTTGCTTCTACCTCCTGACTGCTAGAATTATGTGCCACCAGAACTATAATTTTATGAGGTACTAGGGATCAAACCCAAGACCTCATACATGCTAGGCAAGCACTTTATTAACTAAGCTACATTCCCAGTCCCTCAGATCCTATTCTCTAGAGCAGGGCTTCCTAAACTTTCCCCTCGAGATCCCTTTTCCCCCAAGAAAATTTTACATGACCTCAGGTACCTACAGTAGGCATAAAAATCAAATACTTATTGATAACAGATCACAACTTTATCTTCAAACAGTTCTTTGGTAAACATACTTTATCATTTATTAAATACAAAGGCAAACCTGCCTGCTAATGAGATGGATGTGCTTGTTTGTCATTACATAAAGAATGAAGTCTTGCTGGGCATTTGATACTCCCAATACAGCAACTTCAATGTTTTTCAGAGTGGATCAATATTTTGATTTTATAAGTGTCAATGCTGAAGATGCTGCTGCTTCACATAAATATAGAGTATAAAATGGCAGAAGCACATTTAGGACCATTTCAGAAACTGTTGGAAATTCTGTCCTAATCTCAAGCCAAGATTCACTTAATGATTTTTTTTTTTTTAATGAAAGTCAAGTCAGCAATTCAAACAGCAGTTTTTCAAATCAAACATTCCAACACAATGCAGTCCAAAGATAGACTAATTTGTTACTTACATGCTGAGGAATAATAGTAGAAAAGTAATAAAAGCCATTGTTTTCCATAATTAAACCATTATGTTTCTATAAGAGCAGAAAAATTGGCATATATAGTAATGATGCTGCAATCCATAACATACAATAGGCTTGAATCTGAGGCAGGGGGTTCAGGCAGCACTCACTGTGCCGCGTAGCACAGTAGCATGCACATGCAAAGTGCCCGCGCTATAGACTCACAGGTGCAATGCAGGTCAGCAGAACCATGGATTCATAACAGACTTGATTTTGAACTTATTTTTTTGTTCGCCAAATATTCATAACATTTTACTGTTGTCAGCCGGTCTACAACTGCCTCCCATTTGGTTGTGTGACCCCAATGGCATCAGAATGTAAGAAGCAGGGTCCTGGAAGACCAGGCTGAGAGCCACTGTCAGGGTAGAAAGGTTGACTACAGGAGATACATTACTTTTCTCTTTACTAAGACAAAATGCCTGACAAGAGCAAGCTAAGGAAGAGAGGGTTTACTTGGCTTAGGAATGAGAGGAGATACAGTCCATTATGGCAGCGGGAGTGTCAGACAGCCGGTCACATCCATCTGTCAGGGACAGAGAGAGATGAATACTAGTACTGGGCTCGCTTTTTTTTTCCAGTCCAATTCCAGCCTATATTCAGGGTGTATCTTTTTTCCTCAGTTAAACCTCTCTGGAAAAACCCACACAGACACACCCCGACACAGGTCTCCTGGGTGATTCTAGATTTCGTCAAATTGACAATAAAGATGTCCTGTCCCAGAAGAGAAGTCACGCTGCTGCTGTCCTGAGAGCCAAGGAACCTCAGGCTTTCCCTTCGCAGTTTACTCCTGTGATTCCGGAACTCTGGCTGGCTGTAGGGCTCATGGGTAAGTTCTTGTGATATCCCTTGTCCCACATGCCTCCTTGAATGAGCCCTTCCACAGCTTCTCACACCTGAGCTACACAAGGAGGTGTGTATTGATGGGACTCAGCAAAGCTGAGGTATGAAACAGTATGAGGTGCCCTTGCCTGATCTGGACCCTGCCAGAAATCTGTTCTGCTTATTCTTTGCCTCATGCTGATTGGTCAGTGCTATGATGTCATCTCAAATATTTTGACTATGTCTCTGAGGGGGACACTTATGGTTTAGAGTGAGTTTGCTTGTTCATTTATTTTAAGACACGGTCTCAAGTAGCCAAGGGCTAGCCTTACACTTGCTGAGGATGGTTTTGAGCTTTTGATCCTCCTGTTTCCACCTCCTAAGTACTAAGATTACAGATGTGTGCCGTCAGTCTTGGTTTATACAGTGCTGGGCATCCTAGGACTTCATGCACGTAAGGGATGTTTTCTACCAACCGAGCTACATCCTCAGCTGACACTTGTGGCTTTAATGTGAGGTGTCCCCCATAGGCTCAGGTGTTTGAACACCATCCCAGCGGTGCTGCTGGGAAGCTATGAACTCTTTAGGAGGTAGAATCTTATAGGAAAGGAGGAGGGAGAGAACTTAACCAAAGGCAGAACTCAAAGGGCTCACACAGAACTGAGCTTCTGTAGGTTAGAGAAGGGTCAAAGAAAGGATGGGTGTGGGGCAGCAAGAGGCACTCAAAGGACCAAGAACACCTAATCACACAGCCACAGCCACCATGGACCCACCACCCAAAGCAATACTTGGTATCTGCATACAGCTCATCACTGCACTACATGGCACTAGCTCACCAACACAGGCATAGCCTGTCCCCCACCAAGAGACTGACTGCCAGAGGGAAGTCAGTATTCTTCAAACTGTCAGAAAAGCAGGGAGATGAAGAAGTGTCCCCCTTTAGGCACTGCCAAGCCCTCAACCTGCAGAACCCTGGGCCAGGCTGGGAGCCCTTCCTTCTACCATGAGCCCTGCACTAGAAGCAAGTCCATCTCTTGTCCTATTCTTGGAAGAGAGCCCCCAGCCATACAGGGACAAACTTACTCCCATCCCCCCCCACACACACACACCAGCTCCTGCCTGGCATTTGCTGCAAGCTCAGAATCCTAAGAGGCAGGCTCTGTTCCTAAGTGTGCCAAGGGAGTAGCCAGCAGAGTCCCCTCTGCCAGGGACTTCCCTCAGGTCATAGCAAAGTCAGGTCTGAGAACACAGAGGGACCCAAAGAGAAGAGGAGCGATAGGCTCTGGGCAGCTGTGTTGGGACACACATGCTCCAGTAGTCCAGTGAACCTCTTGCTGTGGCCCCCTTCCCTGCTCTTGCAGATCTCCTAGAGAAGCTTGGTACCATTGAGAAATTGTGCAAATGAAGAAGGGTTGTGGCAGGCAAGCCTGCAAACCCACATGGACAGCATTATGAGCTGCTACCAGATCAGATGCAACATTAAAACTCTGCCTTACCCTGCTCCTCTGATTCCTCCTTGTGGACTAAATAAAATAAGGCTCTTTAAAACTCAGGCCAGTGAGATGGCTCCTGAGAAAAAGGCACCTGTCTCCAAGCCTGACAACCTGAACTCCATCTCTGGGGCCCACGTAGTGGAAGGAGAGACCCAATTCCCATGGATGTCCTCTGACCTCCACACCACATCATGTGTATGTGCACATACATACAAATAGATTTAATGTAATTTTAAAATTAAATAAATGGAAGCAGCCAGCTAGATACTAAGATGGTGGCTCATAAAAGCTGAACGTTATCCCAGAAAAAAGGTCAATCCTTCAATTTATGGATAAAGAAACCCAGAGAGAGAAGCAATGTATCCAAGGTCACATAGAAAGAGAGGCTATATTATCTATTTAACCTCTCAGATCTTTGAACACTGACCACCTACTATGTGTCAAGATGATGGGTACACAGAGGAAGCAAACTGACCAAGCTCTGGCACTGACTGAGTTGGTGTTCTAGGCTCCCCAGGACCTCCTGCAATGGGGGAAATGTTCTCTGCATTGTTGTTCCCTATGGTAGCCATGAACCACGTGTGGCTTTGTATATTCAAAAAAACTGACAGTGTGACCAAGTGACTAAATTCTTGCATCAAGCATATTATAGTTCCTATTGACTGACACCTTGAGAAGTCTAGATTCACCATAGAGGCAAAGCTTGGGCGTGTCTGTGAGGAATTATCTAGATTAGATAAAGACTAGATGTGAGGAATTATCTAGATTAGATAAGACTCACCCTAAATATGGCCAGCACCATTTCACTGGCTGGAGTCCTGGCATGAATTAAAAGGAGAAATCACAGGGCTGGAAAGCTGGTTCAGCAATTAAGATAACTGGCTGCTCTTCCAGAATCTAATCCAGGTTAGATTCCCAGTACCCACATGGTAGCTCACAGCCCTCTGTAATTCCAGTCCTAGAGGATCTAATACATCTTCTGGCCTCCACAGGTACTGCTTACATATGGTGCATAGGTATACAAGCAAAACACACACACACAATACATACATACATACATACATACATACATACATACATACATACATACATACATACGATGAGAAATGGAGCTGAGCACCAGCTGCCTCCTGTCCTTGCCACCATGTCTTCCCCATCATAACTGTGCCCTTAAACTGTGAGGCAAAAATAAACTTCTCTTGTCTTTGCTAAGGGCATTTTGTTACAGGAACAAGAAAGCTAATTTATATAAAGTATTTCATAGCTCTGATGCTTGGTGCATGGATATTTAAGGTTGCTTGTTTTCTTGGTGGCTGACCTGTATCATTATAGAATGTTCCATCTCTGTCCCTGGCAACTCTCTTTGCTCTGACATCTGCTTTACCTAGCAGCAACTGAACTATTTCTTCTTGCTGCTGATTAATTTTGCATAATAATCCTCTTGCACCACAGACCTGAATTTTTTTTTTCATTTTAGTTCTTTTTAATTAATTCTAACATATATAACCACATGTGGCTAGTAGCTATAATATTGGACAGTGTCAGTACAGAGAAATCAAGTTGGCAAGCTGTGTTCTCCAGCTGCCAAGAGCTGAGCAGGCAACTCTTCCACCCAGGAGAGCACTGCCAGTGTCTGTCTGTCTTAGTCAGCATCCTAGGACTACAACAAAATTCCTGACGCAATTTATTTATAAAGAGGAAAAAAGGTTGCTTAGCTCAATTCTGGAGATCCCAACCCAAGATTTATAACTTCACTGCTTTTGGCCAATGGTAAGGGCAGTATATCATAGCAGGAGCCTGGGCCAGAACAAACCCCTCTTACAAAAGAAACCATCACTATAATGTGAGTGATTCTGGCCAAGCAGAGCCAGATACATCATATCGGAAAATTATTTTCCTTATATCCATTTCTTTTTATTTTATGTGGACAGATGTTTGCCTGGAAGTATGTATGTGCACCATATGCCTGGTACCCACGGAGGACAGAAGAGGCCATCAGTTCCTTGAGAACTGCAGCTACACATGATTAGGAGCCTCTATGTGGATTCTGGGACTCAAACCTGGGTCTTCTGTCAGAGCAGCAAGTGATCAACCAGTAAGCATTTGCTTAGCCCTCAAAATGGCTATTTTCATGCAAAGATCGCATTTCTCATAGATAGAAGACAGGCAAGAGTCCCACATTTCCCCTCATGGGCACACCCCACATGTCCTAAGGGCCTCCCACGAGACTCTACCTCTCCAGGGCTCCATCATCTCCCAGGTACCATGGGCCTTTAGTAGGCACATCTAAACTACAGCACTTCCCCCTGGGACCTTCAGAGGCCCAACCTACTGATCCCTCCTCCTTCACTATCCGAGATGAAGGAGATGTCCCTGAGCATCCTCCCACCCTGAGACCTTAGAAATATATGCCCAGGGGACAGACGGCACTCCAGGGAAAGCATCATCTCTGTCCTCACTCAGGAGCTCTGTCCTCCAAGCCCAGCCTGATTCCTCTCTGTATGTCTGTAGTATGTATCAGGAGGTCACAAGCCAGAGAGGGTATGTGGAGGGTGGAGGACTTGTTGTCCCAAGATGGCCAAGTGTGGAAAAGACACACCTAGAGGAAATGGGGCCCAGGAAGGGAGAAGCGAGGCCTGGTCAACTAAGATCTCATACAAAGCACAAGCCAAGTAGAATCCACTTACAGCTAAGGATTCTCTGGCACTATGACCTCCCACTCTCCCTCCTCTGGCTGCACTGTGCTCTCTGTCCCATCTGCCACTTCATCCCAAGCTGGTAAAGAAGTTGCTTGTACAGAATAAATGTAATAAACTTTAAAAAAAAAGGGGGGGGGTTCTTTCAGTTTGTGGTTCCATAGATCTCAGCCCATCATCTTTGGTTCTGTTGATTCTGGGCTGGGTAGCAGAGCATTGTGGTATCAGAAGCACATGGCAGAGGCTCATGGGAGACAGGAAGTAAAAAAAAGGAGGATGTAGGAAGCAACCAGGGCAAGATAAGAGTTCCCAAGAACAAGTTTCCAGTAACTTACTTGTTCCCACAACCTCTTCTGCTTTTTACCACCTCCAATCCATCCTATTACAAATGCATCATAGAATTAATCTATTGATTAAGTCAGAGCTTCCAGGGTCCAATCACTTCCCAAAAGCCAACAGCTGCCAACAGAACTGCCAGGATGTGAGCCTGTGGACGACACTAAGTTCAAACCTCAAGATCTAGCATCCCTTCAAAGGTGCTCCCGAGGCGATAGGTTCTCCTCACCATACAGGACACCTACAGAGGCTCCCTCCCTCCTGCAGTAAAGCCAGACTCAGCTCAGAGCTGAGGCAGAGGAAAGCCTATGTATAAAAGAAGATGGGAATATGTCAATGGGAGGGGTGGAGAGATGAGAAAAGCAAAGACTGCTCCTTAGTCAGCATGTACCCATCTGTAGAAGACAGGGGAGTGGACAGAGGCAGACGCGTGCCATCCAGGGACTGGAAGTTGCCTCAGTCAAAAACATGCTTGCTGCACACACTACGAAGAGAGAGTTTTATTTTCCAGCACTCACATAAATGATCGATATAGTGACACATGCTTGTAATCCCAGTAATGTTGGTAACGCACTGAGGAGGCAGAGACAGGAGGACACCTGGGGCTTGCTGGTCAGTCAGCTTAGCTGAGTTGGTGTCCTAGTCAGGGTTTCTACTCCTGCACAAAACATCATGACCAAGAAACAAGTTGGGGAGGAAAGGGTTTATTCAGCTTACACGTCCACATGGCTGTTCATCGCCAAAGGAAGTCAGGACAGGAACTCACACAGGGTACGAACTTAGAGGCAGGAGCTGATGCAGAGGCCATGGAGGGATGTTAATTCCTGGCTTGCTTCCCCTGGCTTGCTCAGTTTGCTCTCTTATAGAACCCAAGACTACCAGCCCAGGGATGGCACCACTCACAATGGGCCCTCCCCCTTTTGATCACTAATTGAGAAAATGCCTTAGAGCTGGATCTCATGGAGGCATTTCCTCAAGGGAGGCTCCTTTCTCTGTGATAACTCCAGCTTGTGTGTCAAGTTGACACACAAAAGCAGCCAGTGCCGTTGGCAAGCCCCTGATCCTAATGAAAAATCTGTCTTCAGAGAAAACCAAATGCTCCTAAGAAACAACACCTGAGGTTGACCTCTGGTTTACAGAGAGAGAGAGAGAGACAGAGACAGAGACAGAGACAGAGACAGAGACAGAGACAGAGACAGAGAGACAGACAGAGAGAGACACAGAGAGAGACAGAGAGAGACAAAGAGAGACAGACAGACAGAGACAGAGAGAGAACACACTGGAGAAGGTCCCTAAACCTTTGCCATTACCTCCTCATATATTGCTACACTCTTATAGCCCTTGGCAATAAGGCCCAAAAGCTTAACTTGTCTTCTATTCCCAGCACATTCTGACTTTTTATCTGCCTGACTCTTGACACTATCACAGCATCCTTCCTCCCAGTATCTTTTTTCCCAGTGTCGTTCCTCCACCCTGCATCTTCCACCTTAGCATCCATCCTCCCAGTATCTCCCCTTCCAGCATCCTTCCCCAAAGCATCTTTTTTCCCAGTATTTTTCCCTCCCATTTCCTACCTTCCAGGAGCCTCCCTTCTGCCATCCATGACTGTGGTCCCATCCCTGAGCTAAAAGGGGAGTGGAGGCTAGAAACTAGCATGTAGTGTGGCAGTGCTGGGGATGCCCCCAAAGGGATACCTTAGCCCAGAGACCCTTTGTGTTGCCCTGAACACACCTCCACTTTAATATGCACATCATATTTCAATTTCTTACCAAATAAACTGCCACAACAATACAGGTACTGATTCAATTCAGACAGAGCTGTGTAGATCACATCGGGAAATGACTGATAGTCTAGATGTGGAAACGGTATTCATCATACAAGCAAATAAAACATTAAGACATGCTGGGGATCAAGGTTTTTCTCAGCGCTGGAGTGCACCTCCACCCAAGTCCTCTACAAAGGAGGCATCAGCACAGGTTCAAGGTGAGGTGGATCAGAGCCAGTACAGGCCAGCAGTTCTGGGTAGAAATGGTCCAGCCAGCATGGAGAAAGATGCTCAGGGCCAGATAGCAAGCCAGAGTCACACACACCCCTCCTTGTGGGCTGAGGGAGGGCTGGCTGGCACCCCAAAAGGACCTGGGAACAGCTGGGATCTGTGCTGGAAATTCCTGGCATATCATTCATGCAATTTACTGGTCCAGCTGGAGAGATGCATCTTTGAACTCCAGAAAGCAACGCAGAAAACCACTCTCAACCCAGGCTCTCCATCCCCTGCCTGAGCTGAATCAAAGGAGCGGTGCGCAGATCAAGGGGACACCCACTCTCCTTCAACTGCCGGCAAGCTGATTAGACAGATGAGCTCACAGCTGAACAGGCACTCAGGCTGAAAAAATAAAATAAAATAAATTTGAAATGCAGAGATGGATGGCTTCTGTCACCAAGCCTCTCCAAAGCGACCATCTGTAATTGGAACTCCTGATGCTAAAGTCAAGGATGGAAGCTCAATGGCAGCCGTGGCCCGGAGGGATCATGGCAAGAACTCTAGATCCCCTTGAAGAATAATTCAGGTAGGAAAGGACTTGCCTAGCCTGCACAATGCTCTGGGTTTGAGCTCCAGAACCCAGCACTGTATAAACTGGGTGAAGCCGTGAACATCTGTGATCCCAGCAGTGGAGAGATACAGGCAGGAGGAATGGATACAGGTCAAGGGTGTTAAGACAGCACAGTAAATAAAGACACTTTCCACCAAGCCTAACAAACTGAGTTCGATCCAAAGAACACATCTGACAGGAGGAAAGATTCCCTCAAGTTGTCCTCTGACCTTCACATGAGCACCAGGGCATGAATACCACTTACCTCCCTCTTATACACACACACACACACACACACACACACACACACACACACACACACACACACTATAAACAAATAAATGAAACATCCCAAATACATTACAGAAGTAGTGGAGAGGGATTGTGGCCAGTGCTGGGGTCTCCAGAATAGAGAAGTCACATCCCTGGAGGACAGCGCTACTCTAAAGGATACACTATCACTCCAAGAAGAAGACAGAAGACAGAGAACTGGAGGAAACCCAGGCCCTCTCTGGGCTCTGCTGCTCCCCTGCACCTTCAGGCCCAGAGCCTACACATGGCTGGTTCAGTGGTTGTTTGCAGATAAGAAGACAGGGCCTGATGAGCACCTCACCTCACCTCAGGCTTATTCTTGACACACTTCAGGTCATAAAGAAACCAAAGGAAAGGCCCAGTTATGCTCAGACCTGGGCCAACTAGAGGCAGCTGGCGATCAGAAGTATAAAAGCCTGGGCTAAGTTGTTTGGCTGGCTGGCTGACTGGCTGGCTGGCTAGTTTGAGATACGGTCTTAGGTAAACCACTGGGTAGCCCAAGGATGACATTCAATTCATGATACCCCTGCCTCTACCTTCCAGTGCTAGGGCTACAGATATGCACCAACCAGACTTGGTTTATGGGGTGCTAAGGGTGGAACCCAGAATCGTATGTAGTCTGCTAACTATCTGCATATACCCCCAGCCCTAGACTATGTTTCCTAGCCCAGAACCTGATGTATCTCAGGCTACAGTACCTAAGGAAGAAGGCCAAAAAAAGTGTTGAAGGCTAAAGTGGACCTCCTAGATGTTCCTCTAGACAAAGGAACTCATTCTTAAGTCATCCTCTGCAATTGTCTTCAGCCAGAGAGAGCACTTAGCTCAAGGTCATGACCCAAACCTGGGACCGTTGCATCCAGTACCTGACCAGAGAAGAAAGAAAGCGTCCTTCTCAAAGCCTGCCTCTCGTCCAGATTGTTCAGAACCCCTGCTCCTATGCCTGTGCTGCAGAGCACCTGTGAGTTCTGCCAGCTGAGGCTCTGGCTAGGTCTCAATTCTTTCCCCTCTGCCTTCTGCAGATGCCTCACTACAGACATCCTGTGACACACATTCCTCCAGAAGTTTCCCCACTGGGGCTTCCTGCTCAGTCTCCTCCTCAGGAACCCTCAGCTAAGTCAAGGAGTACATGGGGTAAGCAGACAGACTCTCTCTGAAGCACTCCTTGGCTGGACACTGGGCCTCTGAGAGGGGGCATGATTTGGCCCAGAGGAGATGAGTCCGTGTGTAGAGACATAGAGATACATTTCCATTTCCCTCTCAGAGTAGACTGAGCAGGAGAGAGATGGCGCCCTGGAAGGTGATTTTTCATGAGGGTGAGTACCTGTTAGGTGTCTTTCTCTGTCAATCTTCACCCTTGACGATAGGATCCTCCCGTGTCCTCAGTCCCAGCACTGGGATCATGGGTACCCACTGCTTCACCAGGCTTTCTTTTTCTGAGGTGCTTAAGACCCTAACTCAGGTCCTCAGCTTAAGTGATCAGCACTCTCCTCACTGAGCCATCTCCAAATCCTTTCACAGGGCTAGCCATGTAGCTGAGGCCAGGGGTTGATGGTCCATATGCTCTACCCCAAACCTAGGAGTTTCCTGGTAGAGGAAGCTAGTGTACCACAAGAGAGACAAGACTTGTTCTGACAGATGTCAGAGGTCAGTGCGGCCTAGAACAGCCCTTTGTGTCAGACCCAGGGAGTCTGGGACAGAGGAAGCAGCTGGCCTTACACTCCAAAGCTTCAGGTCTTTTGCACCACACTTTCCCCCAAAGATCCATCCAGAAACTTCCTTGGGTCATGAGCCCCAGATATGGGGCTGAGAAGGTCTCCTCTCACCCAGCTTTCAGTTTTGCTTTGTGGGAAGTCCTGTGTCTTGCTGCTGAAGCCACCTGTCAGTGACCTCCCAGGAGCTCTCATCGTGTGGCACCAACACCTTTCTCAATGGTGAGTGCCAGAGTCTAGACAGACCATAGGCACCTCTCTCAGGGAAGGACGGCAAGAAACACCTGTGTGGTTTCTCAGCTAGGTCCAGTGGGCAGCCACAAGTCTCCAGACCCTAAAAATGGAATAAGAGGAGCCAACCAGAGGGTTGAGTGGATGAAGGTACCTGCCACAAAGCCTGATGACCTGAGTTCTATCCCTGGGATCTACAAGGTAGAAAAGGGAACTGACTGCTATGAGATGTTGTTTGACCTCTACACCTGTCCTTGGCACCTGCACACACACACACACACACACACACATACACACACACACATACATTCACATACCACACACACACTCACATACTACATACACATACACATAGACACACATTCACATACCACAATACACACACACACACAGACACACATTCACATACCACACATGTACACACACACACACATACACACATTCACATACCACACACACTCACATACTACATACACATACACATAGACATGCATTCACATACCACACATACACATACACACACTCACATACCACATACACACACACATAGACACACATTCACATACCACACATACACACACATACTCACATACCACATACACACACACACACACTCACATACCACATACACACACACAGACACACATTCACATACCCACATATACACACACACTCACATACTACATACACACACACATAGACACACATTTACATACCACACATACACACACATTCACATACCACACATACATACACATATACACAATTCACATACACATACATATACCACAAATACACACACACACTCACATACCACATACACTCACATAACATATATACACACACACATATATATGTGTCCCCACACATAGACATGCACACACAAACACATACATACAAATAAATGAGCAAGCAAACAAACAAATAAGCAAATAAATGTTTAAAAAATGAATGGGAAGGGATTAGCCAGTGTTTAGAGTGATGTGATTAATCTCTAGAGAAAAAAATCCTTCACCAGAAAGGAGAGAAATGAAAGCTGACCTAGTCCCAATGCCCGGATGCTTCACTCAATTGAGCTAGAAGCCTGCTGTGCTCCACCCTGGTGATGGCCACAGCCTTGGCCATCACAGCACAGACACAGCAGGCCATTAGACTCTAAACGTCAAAGAAAGCAGTGCCTGCCCACCCAGGCCTACTCTGAGCCCCGTTTCCCCACTGAGGGAGATACCTTACACCCTGATTTCATGGCCTTTCCTCCCCCTGCCATGGGGCCAGATGGTCGGGGGTTCTAACACCCAAATGAGCAACTTGGTGTTTTTCATCACGGGGCCTTGGGTGGGGACAGCATGACCCCCCTCAGCCTCTGTAAACTGGCCTCAATTTCTTCATCTTTAATGTGGAATGCTCTCAGACCATGAGCGCCTAGATGTTAGTCCCATTCAGCAGATAATCTAAAGTGTGACTTCAAGCCCATGCCGCTGCTTCCCTGGGGTCAGCTTCCTCAGTAGGAAAACCAGTCCACACTGCTTATGAGGGTCTGGAAAGGACCATGTAAGGAAAAAGATACAAAGGGGACACAGCTCAGCTAGTTGAGGAAAACCTACAGAGAGTCTTGATGCTAAAAGCCCAAGTTTTAAGGAGAGAGTCAATAAGTCAGACTTCATGAAAAGTAAGTGCTCTGTGCGAGACACTACTCAGGGAGTGAAAAGATGTGTCACAGACAGGAGCAGATCTTTGCAAATCACACATCCAACTAAGACCTCTGTGTAAGAAGCTCCTGAATGCAATGGTTAATTTTATATATATATATCAGCCATTGAGAAGTAGAGAAGGCAGCCCAGCAGTGGTGGCACATGGCTTTAATCCCAGCACTTGGGAGGAAGAAGCAGGCAGATCTCTGTGAGTTCAAGACAACTTTGTAACTTGGTTTACAAAGTGAGTTCCAGGACACCCAGGGCTACACACACACACACACACACACACACACACACACACACACACACACACACACACACACACACACACACACAGAGAGAGAGAGAGAGAGAGAGAGAGAGAGAGAGAAAGAGAGAGAGAGAGGGAAAGGAGGGAGGGAAGGGAGGGAAGGGAGAGAGGGAAGGAAGGGAAGGGAGGGAAGGAGGAAGGAAAGAAGGAAAGAAGGAAGGAAGGAAGGAAGGAAGGAAGGAAGGAAGGAAGGAAGGAAGGAAGGAAGGAAAAAGGAATGAGTCATAGTGGTGCCCACCTTTAGCCCCAGATCTCAGGCAGAGGCAAGATCTCCAGGCCAGCCAGGGTTGCATAGTGAGAACTTGTCTCAAAACAAGCATACAAAATGAAACAAACAAAAGGATTCAAATTAAAAGCAGAGAAAGGGGCCATCAAGATGGCCCAGCCCACACTGCTCACTCTTACCACCAACCCTGATGACCCAAGTGTGATCCCCAAGACCCACATGCAGAAGAGAACAGATTACCACAAGTTGTCCTCTGATGACTCACACACAGAGAGAATAATGATAATAGTAGCATTAGTATTAATAGTTAGGAATTCAATATATGTGATTTCAAATGTTTAAGTGGAGAAAACCCTTAAAGTGACTTTGCCAGAGAACCCACGGATAGAGCACAACATGTGCAAAAACATTCAACATCACCAACCCAGGGAACATGGCAGCACTGGAACCTAGGGACCTGCTCAGACTCTCACACCAGATGAACGAAATATAGACAGCGATATCACCAAGTGCTGGCAAGGATGTGGAGAACCTGGACGGCTCCTACACTGCTGCTGCGTATTTAAAATCATTCAGCCACTGTGAAAAACAGCTCAGCGGTTTCCTTAAAACCTAAACACGCTTGAGCTATGACTCAGGAATTACACTCTCGGGCATTTATCCTAAAGATAATTTTTGTCCGGTGCAGCCTCCGAAAGAATCTTTACAGCATCCTTTCTCGTCATAGCAAAAACTCAGAACCAGCCCTGCCTTCCTCTCATGGGAGGCTGGGAAACACGTGGGGCAGCTACACTGTGTCTGCTAGGTTGAATAGTGTCACCTCAAAATTCAAGTTCTCCTGAGACCTCAGGGTGTGGCCTTTGGGTCTTTGCAGATGTACTAAGGACATCCTGGGAAGAGTTATTGGTAGAAACCAGAAGATAGGGAGAGCCGTGGAAGGCTCCTTTCTGGGTACCTGCTTAGGGAGCCCAGCCAGGCCTGCTCACACGTTGGCCCCCAGAATTGTGAGGAAATTAGTCTGTGTGATTCAAAGCTATCCTCGTTGTGGTGCTTTGTAGCCTGAGAGAGCTCAGGTCCTACCTATGTGGGTGCTGCAGACACACCTTCTCCTCTGTCCCCCAAAGGACACACCCTTCCCTGCTCTGTCACTGTTGCTGTTCCCTGAAGCCAACATAAAGCACAGAGCCACTGTGGCTCCCCAGCTTTCAACCTTCCTCCAGCTCCCCGTGTAGGGAGCTGGACTCCTGTCCGTACCCCATGATATGAAGGTTGGGTGCACAAGAGAACACAGAGACGGGGAGGAAGAAGGGCAAGGCCTAGCCTGCCTCTTCAGGGGACTATACCAGAGCCAAGCCCTGTCCCAGGTTTCCCTCCAGCATCCAGGTCTCGGCCCAGGCTCCACATATGCAGCACTCCTTGTGGGCCTTCTGGAAGTTCTCCCTGGACATGTGCTGCCTGAGTCAGGGGCAAACAGTGCCCTCCACACTCCTAATTCTGCCCACCCTTCTAGCCCAGCATGCATCCACTTAACTTCTGAAAGCTTTCAAAATTATTCTGGTCCACAAGGCTCTTTCCTTCCATAGACAGCTGCTCTGACCCTCGAAGCCACTGATCCCTCCAGGATCCTAGGTGACCACCCATTAGAACCCTAACTTCAGCCTAGTCCTCCTAGCCAGTCACTCCTTCCCCACCTCCCCAAGAGCTGGGTACCCAGAAGCTGGGATACCTGATGATCTGTCTTCCCCACTCTCTCCTCTGCATCGCCTCAGGGAACAACCTCATCAGCAACACACCTGCCTAACATCCTCCTCCAAATGAAACTTTAGGGTCTGACTCCACTTTCAAGTGGAGCCCTGCTCCCCTTGTGGCTAATAGAGATACCAGCATCAGATCGAGTCTTCAGACCCATTAAATAAAGCCACACGGGCTGCCTGCTAACGGCCCTCGCCTGAGTGCCTCAAGCTGGCCTGCAATAAGTATTCCTAATTGTGCTTGTTAAAAAGCAGATTTATGGATCCCAATTAGGCCGCCCGCACTTCCTCCACAGCACTTTGCAACACACCAAACCTTCCTTCTTCCCAGGATAAAATTATTTTTTGCTGGGTGACAGGATAATTACAAAAACATAAAAGGATCCTCCCGGAACCCCACGCAGCCTCAGCAACTCTGTTAGGAGCCCTCCAGGACAAGCAGCGCTTTGACGGAAATTTTGAAGCTACCTCGAGCTTCCCTTTGCAGTCCCTTAGCCCTGAGCATCTCCCACGGTTCTTTCTCCTGAAACCTAGCAACCCAACCCTGAGTCCTGTGGCTGGCCTTGCCCACTTCTCTCTCTCCTTTCCCACTTGCCAATTCCAGGCTGCTCCCCAATGAGGACTGTGCCTCCTCCTTCCAGAGCCTATTCTATCCAACAGCCTCTCCTCTCTCCTCTCCTCATCCCCCTTGAAGGCCAACTCAAGTGCCTCCTCCTCCAGGAAGCCCTCTTATCTGTCACTTTTCTTAGGTTTTGTCAGGCAACAAAATGTTTGACGTAGCTTCCTTCACGTATGTTATCCAAGTCCCCCACCACAGCTGTCAGCTCTCAGGACTGCACCTGTCGCTTGCACTGAACTGTGAGCTCCCTGAGGACAGGGACTGGGTCTCACTCAGTGTGGCAGCTCCAATATGTGGCATATGATAGAGTGGCTCACTCATTCAGTCACCTGTGCATTCATCCAATAAACTTACTGGGACCTAATTTCAAAAAATAGGCAAAAGATCTGAATACAGGGACATGGGTGAGCGATAGAGCACTTGGATAATATTAGGACTCCAGGTTCAATCTTAAATATTGCCTCCCTGCTGCCCCTCCCCCCAAAAAAAGATGAGAGGAAGGAATAGAAGAGAAATGAAAAGAAGGTGAGTGGGAGGGACAGAGAGAGAGAAAAAAAAGGTAGAGGAAAGATCTGAATAGATAGACACGTCCCCAAGAAGACACACAAATAACCAATAAGCTCATGAGAAGATGCTCAACATCAATAGTCACAAAGGAAATATTTAAAACAACCCTGAGAAGTTGCTTCCACTGCACTAGGACAGTTACAACTGAAGTCAGACTGTATTGAGAAGGATGTGAAGAAACCAGCCCTCCTGCTGCCGGCCGGCTGTGACACGGTGCAAGCAGGGCTGGGGACATGTCTCTGTATGATGTGCTTGTTGTGCAAGCATGAGAACCTGTGTTTGGAGTGCCAAGAGAGGCATGTGCAGGCAGTGTGGCCTGACCAACCTGAGGAGCCTGAGGCGAGCCTGAGGCAAGGGGGCCAAGGGTCTAGGCTGCAAGCAGCCACCAACCAGAAGGGCTCGGCCCTGCCATCTGCTCCGCAAGCCAAGGTGAGTTGCTCTGGTGTGGATTCAGACATGGGCAGTGCCTTCCAAGAGCTTCCTGAGTGGTTGCACCAAGGCCAAGGGCAGGAGCCAGTTTCCACCCTCTGGAAGGATAGTCAGTCCACCCTGCCTGAGAGAGAGGCTCCTCGACTGGACTGCCCCATCCATACTGCTGATGTGAAAGCGAGCTCTTCCCAGGATGCCGACGGCCAAGGAGCTAGTGGCTTTTAAGAGCTGCAGTGAGTGAGTGAGGTCACTCTGTGCTCATTAGGCTCCTTGATAAGGTCGGGATCCCTCAAATGCTTCCTAATGACATCTGAGGATGCAGAGACCCAGCAGGCTTGTCTCATCTGGTCTGGCAGACACATCCATACATATGTTTTCAGACCCACACTTAGGTCACATGCACAGATGGACAACTGTCACACATACACATTCCCATGCACTCTCACATATATACAATTATGAGCATACACTAACACGGGGTCACAAAAGCAGAGGCACACAAACACGGACAGCTGACAAGTAAGTGGACAGGATCCTAGCTTGCCCAGCCTCCAGCCTCTCTCCCTCTAGAAGGACATGCCATTGGGCAGGCTTCCCACGAGTGCAGACTGCTGATAACGCCTGCTCTGGAGGAAGTCTCCCAGGAGGCTCAGGGGCTTGCGGAGGGCAAGGGAGTCATGTTTTTAGTGGTGGAAATAACTTTCATTAGTCAACAGAAAACATGGCTCCACGGTAGCACAAATCTGCAATTCCAACTCCTCAGGAGGCCAAGGCAGAAGAATCAAAGTCGAAGGCCAGACTTGGTAATTTAGCAAGACCTTGTGCCAATATAAAGATGTTAGAAACTAAGGGCATAGCTGAGGTAGAGCACTTGACTAATATGCAAATGGTTCTACATTTACTCTCCAGCAGAATACACAGGCACCATATATAACACACACATATACACAGATGCCACAGACATACATACACACACCTCAAATATATACCACACAAACACACCCATACATACATACATCACATGCACACTCACACAATCCCCACACATGCCACACAAACATACCACACATACACACACCTACATACACACACCAACACACACCCTACACATATACCACACAACCACACCATACACATAGATACACACAACCCCCTCCACACACACACACACACACACACACACACACACACACACACACAGAGCAATGATCTGGGGAAATGGCCCCATCTGTAAAGTGCTTACCCTGCAAGCCACTTCCTGTATAAGGACCCTAGGGATGGGCCAACCCTGCCCTGTATAGGGACCCAATCCTTTCACATTTCTAATCATGTCTTTTATTATACCTCAGGTCCAACTACCCACTGCTGGAATCCCAGCATTCCTGTCAGACTGTAACTGGGGTAGGGCCCAGAAGCTATACCAGGTCATCATATGACCCTGGGCCACTAACTTCTTATCTCTGGATCTCAATGCACTCTCTGACAAGAGAGAGGTTTGTAAGGACCTTAGAGGAGGGAAATTCTAAGAAAAAAGAATGCTAATATCCAGGGCAGCCAAATGGGAAGGTAACCTGGGGTGGGGAAACTCCAAGAATCCAAACACAGCAGGACCATCTGCAGAAAACCGCTCAGGAAAGGTGGCTAAAGAAGAGAGCCCACAGCCCCTCCAATTGAGAAGGTTCCCGATAGACATTACCTCGTACCCTTGGGAATAAGCAGACTGTTCTTAGACCTTCTGGCTCATCTTCATTAGCAAGCAGCAGGGCTTAGTTACAGATGTTATACACCCCAGGCCTCAGCCCACCTTCTACAAGTGGAGGCCTGTAAATAATCATAAATATTGTGAATATTCAAAAATGTGTAGGTTACTGTCATCAACTGGACAGAATCTATTACCTGGAAAATGGGCTTCTGGGTCTATTTGTGGCAAATTATTTTGTTTGAATTATTCTGCCGCTGTGGGTGGCTCCATTCCCTAGGCAGAAGATCCTATACTGTTTATTTGTTTGTTTTGTTGTTTGGTTGGTTTGGGTTTTTGGGTTTTTTATTTTGTTTGGTTGGAGGGGAAGTAGTTAAGACATGGTTTCTCTGTGTAGCCCGGGCTGTCCTGGAACTCATTCTGTAGACTAGGCTGATCTTAAACTCAGAAATCTGCCTGCTTCTGTCTCCTGAGTTCTAGGATTAAAGGAGTGTTCTCCCCCCACCCACCCTTCTGTTTTAGAGTGGAAAAAGTGAGCTAAACTCTAGCATTATAACCTAGAAAGAGACATAGTCCTTACCTTCTTCTTCAGCCTGTGGACATAATGTAACCAGCTGCTTCAAGTTTCTGGTGCTCTGATGTCCCCACCATGACAGACTGTAACTTCAAACTGTGAGCTAAAATAAACTTTTTGATTCTCATGTTGCTTTTGTCAGAGTGTTTTGTGACTACTACTGGAAACAACTAAGACACTGAGCATCCTTGGTGACATAGCCAGGGACAGTAATAACATGTCATCCACATAATGAGGAATGTTTCACATTGGTTCTATGCTTTAGAATCAGCCAGGCACTTTGGCAGACTTCATTGTGTGTCATCCTAAAAACCCTTCCTAGGAAAGGGAGAAGGAAGATGAAACCAAATAGGCAAAATGCTGAAACTTCAGAGGCAGGACTATAGACAGGGGCCTAGTGCTACACTCCCTGCTTGGAGTCTGATGGAGAATTACCATCAAAAAGAGTTTAAAAAATACTCAAGATGCAAGTGAAAAAAGAAGCATTATCATCATGCATTGTGTGTGTGTGTGCATGTGTGTGTGCACGTGCATGTGTGTGCATGTGTGTATGCATGTGTATGTGCATGTGTGTGCGTGTGTGTGTGTGTATGTATATATATATTATTAGTTCACGTATTTTGAGATAAGATGCAACGGCTAGGGCTGGAGAGATGGCTCAGCAGGTAAGAGCACCAACTGCTCTTCAGAAGGTCCTGGGTTCAAATCCCAGCAACCACATGGTGGCTCACAACCACCCATAATGAGGTTTGTCACCCTCTTCTGGAGTGTCTGAAGACAGCTACAGTGTAGTTACATATAATAAATAAATAAATCTTTAAAAAAAAAAAAAAGATGCAACGGCTAGTGTTATCAACTTGAAAGAATCTAGAATCCCCTGGAAGATAAGCTTCTAGAAGTGTAAGTAGAGAATTATCTTCTTATCCTTTCATCTTTTTTTTTTTTTAAGACATCGTCTCACTACATAGTTCTGGCTGTCCTAGAACTCACTTTGTAGACCAAACTGACCTTGAACTCACAGAGATCTGCCTGTCTCTGCCTCCTGGGTGCTGGGATTAGAAGTGCAAGTAGGGAGTTATCTCGATTGAGCTAACTGAAGTGGGTAGACTCCCACACTGTGGGAGGCACCATTTTCTGGCTGGGATCACAGACTGTGTACATGGAAATGAAGCTGAGCTGCATTCGGTCTACTTTCTGTTCCTGAGTATGGGTGCCACATGACTATCTGCTTGGAGCTTCTGCTATCATGATTTCTCCACAATGATGGTCTTGCACCAGGAGCCAGAATGAACCTTTCTCACTTAAATTGTTTTCATCAGGGTATTTTGTCACAGCAATAGGAAAAGAAACTAGGACATGGGGTCTCACATGGCTCAGGCTAGCTTTGAACTCAGCTCAGTTCAGTATGAGACAGTTCTGGCTAGGAATATGGAGGAGGGGGGGGAACATTGAATGACCTTAGGGAAGACTTTCGCTGCTCTTATAAAGATGTCCAATGGAAGACAGGCATGTCCTTCCACTGGATACTCTCCTGCCTGAATATGTTGAAGGTGACTGCAGCATTCATCGTCCCACCATGAAGCACTATCACAAGCCTGTGCCAATACACTGCAGAGAGCATCCAGAGGAGCGCCAAGGACCTGGGTTCTTACTGCAGAAGCTGCTGAGTCCATAGTTTTCCATTACCTGAAATGTAACTAATACAGCTACAAAGGAAACAAAGGCCACTCTGTCCTGCCCTAAACTCAAAATCAGATCATTTGTCTCGAAGCCCTGAGCTTGCATCTCTAAGCTACTCTACCTAGACCTACTCAGGTATGAGCTAGTCCTCTTGACCTTGTGCTGACAGAAAACACAGGTCAGGCATCTGACCCAACCTGACCACCCAGTCCTGACTTCAAGCCCCAAAAGGCAATGATCCCAGCAGACTGCTCCCTATAGATGCCCTACCCCAGAGAGAAGATCCTGAGCCTAGCTGTGCCCCCTGGAAAGCCGCCTCGTCTCATTTCCATTGCCTTCCTCTGCCACTGCCCCATAAATCTCCAGTTTATTAATCCTTTACATGAAGCAGTCGGTGTGGGATCCTGATTTACTCCCTGTTCATAAAACACTGAGAAATTAAAGATGGAAATTACCCAGAAGGACATGAGCCTCCAGTGGGGAGCCCCCTAGTAGTTCCTGGCCTAAACCCAGGTCCTCTCTGCCCTTCCTACCTTCAAAGCTCAGGAACCAGTGATGTCATCTCCCTGTCTCCATCCCTCCCCTTTGAAGCAATCTTGCTTCCCACCTGCACTGGCAGCCAGGACTTGGTTCCCCACAGCAGGACGGAAGGCATCACACAAATGGGTTTCCCCCAAACCTTTGAAGATCTCTCCCTAAGTCCCTTTTGTCACACAGGGGTGGAAAACTCAAGTTGGGGGCAAAATTTTAAGCCATTCAAATGTCAAAGTATAGGGGCTGATGATGTAGTTTAGTTGGTAGAGGGTTTGCCTAGAGGATACAAGATCCTGGGTTCCATCCCAAGGACTGTACTGGGCGGGCATGGTGGTGCACACCTGTAATCCCAGCACTCTGGAGGTAGAAGCAAAGTTCAAGGTCATTCTCAGCTACATAGCAGGTTTGAGGTCTGTCTGGGATTAATAAGACATCACCTCAACCCATTCTTTGGACAAAAAAAAAAAATTAGTAAAACCATGTATGAAAATCAGAGACAGGACTAGAGAAGGAACTCTTTTCAAAAATGACTTTCTATCAATGGGCTCACGTGTGCAAGACCACCTTCATTTCTCAGGCTGGGAGAAATACCTCACCTCATACTCCAGGATGCTTCTCAAAATCCAGCAGATGCTGGATCTTTCTAGTAACATCTCATGAGAGTCTGGAGGCTTCAAGCTCCAGTGACTCACACTGCACCCAGAGGTTGGCTTCCCAGCCCCACCTCTTCCCACAGGTCAGAGAGAGCTCCAGTATCAAGCCCAGGCTACCCCACTTCAGGGTGACAGCAGATATTCAGGGAAGCCACTGGCTACTGAGCCCATGCTTGACCAAATTCTTGACATTGGGGCTGTCTGAGGTTTTGAAAGGCTGCAGGGGAATAGAAAGCCGAATCCCCTGACAGAGGAAAGACTTTCTGGAGGAAGCATTGTCTGGTCTAACCTGTGGAAAAGAAAAAAGGGTCAGCCAGACAAAAGAGCCAGCAGAGAGGTGAGCCATTGGTGCTGGAAGCACACCAAAGCCTGAGGACCACACATCTTGGTGAAGGGGAGGATTATGGAGAGAGGCAGCTAACTGGGCCTTGACTGCCACGCTAATGAGTTTTGACTTTATCCTGAGGGCAACGGGGAAGCATTAAAGGGTTTCCGACAGTACAGTAGCCTGGTCCACTTTACACTCAAAAAGATCCTTTGCCCTGCCTCAGAGAGTGTGGATTAAGACGGACTGGGGGAGGGGTGTGCCCTGTGACAGTTCCTGGGCCAGGAGCAAGGCTACCTGTCACCCACCAAGGCCTCAATGGAGACCTGAGTAACAAGACAGAGCAGATCTTGGATGAGTAGGGCAAGGCTATACAGAAGAGAGGCGACTAGACCCCAAATCCTCTAACTTAAGGAAACTCCCTGTCAGCATGTGCACATCTGTCACAATGGTTGTCTCTGTCACCCTCATTCTCAGGTGCCCCCATGTGCCTCGCATGACCAATCCCCTTCTCCAGGGCACTGTGTACTGCCCTCTTGGGCTGTCACACTAGACAGTGTGTCTTCATTCCCACAGACACAGCCCATTGCCTCCATTCCTGGCATGGAAGCTACGGAGAACCCTACGATTGACTTAGGGGTTGGGCTTCTCATGGAACCCACTCTTTCCAGAGCAGGCCAGTCCCCCGATGCGTGCCCTCCAATTCCTTGTCTCTTTCCAAATCACTTTCTCCAGAGGAATCCCCTCGGTTCCTCTGCCTTCCTTTTTCTTTCCCTTTCTCTTGAGACATAGTCTCGCTGTGGCCCAAGCTAGTGTCTAACTCCCTAAATAACTGAGGATAGCCTTCAACTTCTACTCAGCCTGCCTCTACCTCCCCAGTGCTTGGGCATGAGTCACCATGACATTTATGCAGTGCTAGGGTGGAACCTATGGCTGTGTGCATGCTGGGCCAGCACTCCCTCTACCAACTGAGCCACCGCCTCTGCCCCCATTCACTGCCAAATAAGAAGGCATGGTTTCGGGACCTAACCTATGTGTGATCTTCAATTCTCACACAGTTATGCAGAGCAGTGTCAGGGATCACCAGGCACTTCTTCCGGGGCCACAGGTCTGCAGAGAGGGTCAGGGACTTGGGAAAGCTTGTGTCCTCATTAGCAGAGCAAGTCGCTTAGAAGAGTAGCTCTCGGGGCTGGTGAGATGGCTCAGTGGGGAAGAGCACCGACTGCTCTTCGAAAGGTCAT
>NW_022196906.1:58855369-58862918 GCF_008632895.1 Mastomys coucha | reverse complement strand
AGTAGCTCTCAGGCAGTGTAAGAGGCTTGGGTGGGGGAGCTATGAAGACACTAACAACAAAGGGCTGGGGCTGTAGCTCAGTTGGTAGAGTGCCTAGCATGCTCAATACCTTGGGTTTAATACCCTGTACCTCATAAGCCAGGTCTGGTAGTGCACACCTGTAAACCCAGTACTCAGGAGGAAGAGGTAGGAGGGATCAGGAGTACAAGGATATCCCCAGCTACATAGTGAAACCAAGTCCAGCCTAGGCTACATCAGACTTCACCCTAAAATATTTAAAAAAAAAAATGTTTCAGATGGCCACCACTCACTTGGGCACCGTGCTTTCTGGAGGGCAAGCTGCCCGCCCTCTCTTTCTTCTCCATGGCTTCACCCACTGTGAAGGTGGGAGGGGACCCACTGCAGAACGATGAGGGGACAGATAAGCCACTCTCCTGTCTGGGTGGGTATAAATCATAGTGGGAGCTTTGGGGCCGGTGTCTTCTTTGGCATTCAATGTGTCATTAATTATACATTAAGTGTTTGAAAGGGAAAGACATCAGTAGCCTATAGGATGTGTTTGCATGGTAATAGAGGATTGATTAGATGCAATATCTATACTGTGGACTACCGGGATTTGGGTCCCCTAGCTTTGCAGTTGCAGTAAATTACAGCTACAAAAATCTCACCCGTAGTAAATTATGGCATTTGAATCGCTGAAGGGATTCTCGGCGCCTGCGAATGAGAGACAGTAGTCACCTGGCCAAGAGCAGAAAGCAAGCATGGCCTCATGCCC
The DNA here is from genome assembly GCF_008632895.1 of Mastomys coucha. Taxonomy (NCBI): domain Eukaryota; kingdom Metazoa; phylum Chordata; class Mammalia; order Rodentia; family Muridae; genus Mastomys; species Mastomys coucha. Next base: position 58,862,143 of record NW_022196906.1, on the reverse strand, counting down.
ACTGCTGGGAACCTGGTTTCCTGGGTGGGCAGCCCCCAGCCCCGACATGAGCCCTCTGCATCTGCAGGAGCTCCACAGACAGATCGAGGGCCACTTCCTGAGCCTGGTTTCTGCCATCAGCTCAGTCACGATTCCCTCTGGGAGTCAGAGGCTTGAGTAAAAAGATGTGAATGTTACTTCTTTAACTGAAAGCTGTATGTTCCCTTTTAATGAGAAGCTGGGGAAGCCTGGAGCAGAGCCGCTCCCACTCCTGGGGAGATGAAGGCTGCCAAAATCCTGCAGACTGGAGTCCATGCTGGTACCTCCTGGAGGCCAGAGACACAGGCTTCCACCTGAGAAAGAGGCTCTGACAATCATGATAGTATTTGCCCTGTGCCGGGCCAGATCCGCACTCAATGCATAGATTAACTGGCTTTACCCTCCAGCAACCCTGTGTGCTAGGTGATACCATAAACCCCAGGCAAGGGCAGGGAAGATGGCTCAGTGGGTAAAAGGATGACTGAGTGAGCATGAGGACTTGGGTTCAGATCTCCAGCAGCCAGGTAAAAAGCCAAGTGGGGAAGTGCGTCTGCAATCCCAGCATTGGAGAGTGGAGACCAGAGGATCCCCGGGGCCTGTTGGACAGTCAGTCTAGCCAATTGACTGTTTCAGTTTCAGTTCATTGGAAAGACCCTGCCTCAAAAGATAAGGTGGCGAGTGATTGAGGCAGACCCTCAACACCCACATCTTACCTTCTCATCCATAAGCACAATGTGTACGTACACACATGAAGAAAGAAACAAACCAACCTATGTACAAATGGGGAAACTGAGGCACAGAGCAACATTCCCAAGACATCAGTGCTCAGAGGGCGCTTCTGTGGAAACCTTCCCTGACCTCCTCATTTATAACTGCAGTCCCTCCCCAGCCCACCACTCCCTGTCACTCTCTCTGTGCCCAGTCTCACTTGCCACCTTGTCATCTGCTAACTTATTTATACTCTAACACACCCACAGAGACCAGGGCGGTGTCTGTGCCCCATGTGTTGTCACATCGTTTCACTACCAACAGCCCACAGCAGGAGCTCAGTAATGATTCCGTGGACGGGGTTCTGTTGAATCACTCATCCAAGGTGACCCAGCTTTTGCATGCAGGACTGGATTCGAATCTAGACACCCTGGTCTCTGACTCATGACAGAGAGCCTGCATGACAGCTTACCAGGGAAGACAGCCTTCCCTCTGATTGAAATGTGAATGTCGTGGGGTGCCAGCTCACTCTGCGGTGACTGAGGCTCCCCTGGCAACAGCAAGCCCTGAGCCTTTCTAGTCCCCCATCCCCCAGCTGAGCTAGGAACAAAGCCAGGACTTGTAGAAATGGCTCCCATTGGACTCTTTGCAACATAATCATGCAGACCAGAGAATGAGTGCTTTCTAGATACACCTCACCTGATCAAGAGATGCTGGTGGCTCCTGCCTACAAGCAAAGCCCAGCTCCAGCACCTGTCCCCAAGAATGAGTGCATCCACTGACTAGTGGGGGGGCAAATGAGACCCTGGAGTTGTGTGCCTGGATTTGCTGAGTTCCACCTGCCTCTCGGGTCATCAGCCACTATCTGTATGAAGGCCACGGTCTCACTAACACTCACTGCTCCTATCCCAGCATCCCCTGGTAAGCCAGCTTTGGTACAGCCTCCATCATACTCAAGAACAGCAGTTTTCTGGACCCATGGCGTGTCAAATGCTCTTTGCACCCAGAGGCAGCACACACCAGGGGAAGGGGCCAGAGCTTCAGTGGTCCAGGCAATATTAGCCAATGTTCCATCATGGTATATGAGCCAAAGAGACAGTAGGTAAGTCCCTCCTCTTCTCCAACACACAGCTATGGAATCATGAAGTGCGACTTGCACATCAGAGCATCCCTTGGTGCTCCTGCGATGGGCCTGGCTGCTGGTTGGCATCCTTATCCTGAATCCCTTTTCCTCTCCTTCTCTTTGCTCTGAGATAGCAGTCCTGTCCCCTCAGTAAAGCACTGTGTGTGTGTGTGTGTCTGTGTGTGTGTCTGTGTGTGTGTCTGTGTGTGTCTGTGTGTCTGTGTGTGTGTCTGTGTGTGTCTGTGTGTGTCTGTGTGTCTGTGTGTGTGTCTCTGTGTGTCTGTGTATGTGTGTCTGTGTGTGTCTGTGTGTCTGTGTGTGTGACTCTGTGTGTCTGTGTGTGTGTGTCTGTGTGTGTCTGTGTGTGTGTGTCTGTGTGTGTATATGTGTCTCTGTGTGTGTGTCTGTGTGTGTCTGTGTGTGTGTCTGTGTGTCTGTGTGTGTGTCTCTGTATGTCTGTCTGTGTGTCTGTGTGTGTCTCTGTGTGTGTGTCTGTGTATGTCTCTGTGTGTGTGTCTGTGTATGTCTGTGTGTGTGTGTCTGTGTGTGTCTCTGTGTGTGTGTGTATGTCTGTGTATGTGTGTGAACATGTAGGCCAGAGGTACCTCAGATATCATCCTTCAAACCCTGTCTAGCTTGTTCTTGAGACCTAGTCTCTCACTGAGACCTGGTTCAGTCTCTTGTTGCACAAGCATGAGAGCATGAGTTGAGACTCTCCAAAATCTCAACACAGAAAGCTGGGCAGAGCAGCACACCCTTGTAACTCTAGTACTGGGAGGCAAGAACAGGTAGATCCCCAGAGCTAACTGTAAGCTCCAGGTTCAGTGAGAGACCCTGTCTCAAAGATAGATAGATAGATAGATAGATAGATAGATAGATAGATAGATAGACCGACAGATAGGATATGAAAAATACTCAAGCATGTGTGCTTGTGCATGTGCAAGACACACACAGAATTAATAAGAGGCAGAACCAGGACTGTAATCCACATCCACAGAGGGAACACTGGCGCTGGGCTGTGGAGAATATGTGGTCAGGGGTTAGCCTTCCTGAGGAAGCTTTTGAGATGCCGTTTGTGACATAAGATGGACAATTATGTGTTAGGGGTTGTAAAGGAAAGGAAAGGGCGAGGTTCATCCTCTGTTTTCCAAGGCTAGCTCAGCCCCATGGCAGCAGAGAAGATTCCCTTCTACAGATCTAAGCCCAGGAACTAGAGGAGCAGATAGCAGTTGCAGACTGGGCTGGCCCCTGCCTAGACCTGCCTCAAGAGACTCTCCCCTTCTCTGTTTTTGAAGTCCAGGACCTCCACCTACAAACCCAGGGACTTTACCTGACAGCTGGAGGAGCTGAGAGTAAAGCAATGGATTCTGGGTGCCTTTCTGCTGCCTTCTTTCCCTGAATTCTGTGAAGAAAATCTGAACCAGAAAAAAAAAGAAAAGAAAAGGCTAAAAAGGCTTATTATAATGACCTTCAGGAAAAGCAACTACATTTTACCTTGAGAACTTCAGAACGGAAAGTGAGTCTGTATGGACCATGCAAATGAGATGCAAATATGAATGCAAATGACTTAGGGCTATCCTAGCTGCCATAGCAGCAGCTTTCCCAAGCCCAGAACGCCTCTAGAGGGAGGTAGAGAGAAGAGACAGAGGGCAATTAGCCAGAGTCCGGGGGACTCCGAGAGGCCCGTCTAGGGATGTGAGGAGGAACAGAGGACATCCAAAAGACCTTAGAGAAGTTGCAGGCCCCAGGGTGCTCTGTGCACTAGGCTACCCAACCCTGGCAAGATCTGTCCATACTGGGCCTTCAGTGTGTGCAGAGATGTATGCAGACATGAGGGTGCTGACACTCAGAGACACAGCCACTTGCAGACAAAGAACACACAAAGTCACATCACGAAGACACACCCCTTTTCATGACACTGTTCAGAAACAGATAAGAGGTACATATTCATAGAAAGCATCACACCAAGAGACATCAGCACCCACAAAGACCCATGAGGAGAGTCCAATACCCACATATACAGATACAGGGCAGTCAGCAGGTCTGCCTAGAAAGAAAGATCCAAATGACTAAAATTCCAGCTTGACCAACACGGTCTGGGAACTTGAACCTGCAAAGAAGCCATAAGAAGTAGGGCTGATTATTTACTATTCATGGACAAGGACAAGGAGGAGCCCCAAAGGTGAACTGAGCCAGGCATGTTATTGTACACCTGTAAACCTGATATTTGGGAGGTGCAGGCAGGAAGGCAGGAGCATCAAGGCCAGTCTCCATCGGAGTCTGAAGCCACTCTGGGTTCCATACGACCCTATCTCAAAAAAAAATTTTTTTTTTAAAAATTAGAAAAAAAAAAAAAAAAGCAAAGTTGAAGACCTGATGCCCCAAAAGCAACAGCAAAGAGCAAGAGAAAGAATGAACTATCTTTGCAGTGATGGAGAGCCCAGGCTTGGTATGTGCCCTCTACTCTTCAGCTCATCACAGCCCAAGACAGATTTCTTTTTTGAGAGAGAAGGACTTCCCAAAGCTGGCCTCAAACTTGAGATCTTCCTATCTCAGCCTTCTGGATACTGTGATGACAGAGGGATACTACTATGCCCAACCTAAGATACAGTAGCTCTTTTTTTTTTTTTTTTGAGACAGGGTCCCATGTAGCCCAGGCTAGCTTCCAACTCACTTGTAAGCCAGGATAATCTTAAATTTCCAATCCTTCTTCTTCTACTTCCCATGTGCTGAGATTATAGGTGTGCCCACAAGCCCTGGAAATATGCAGGTCTGGAGACTGAATCTGGAGCCCCATGCATGCTAGATAAGCACTTTCCTGCTGGTCCATAAGTAGCCTCAGCTCAAGCGCCCACCCTTACCCCCATTTTCAATGTCTCTCTGTCCAGCTGCCCCAGAACCTTCGCAGTCCTAAGAGAGATTGTCGTATGTCTTGCAGTCCCTTGCCTGGCAGCCTGGCTAGCCGATTTTCACCCTGCCCGGTCCTTTTTCCCATCCTGCATCGTCTCGGCTGAGAGTGTTCGTTAATTCTGCTCTGTGGCTAATCTAATTTGGAAGTCCGAGGGAGGAGAGGAATGATTTCCAAATGGGATACAAGACAGGGTTTTTTAGAAGCCACCTGTCCCTGGGTGACTGTTCACAGAAGAGAATGACTCTTTCCCCAAAAGTATACAAACTTGAAATGCCACCCAGCCCACTCGCTCCTCCACACACAAAAAGAAATGTGCTTTTCAGAGCAAAGAATGAATAAGCTCTCTTGCTTCCTGCCACAAAGTATGGAGTCATTCTGGGAAGTCGCCACCCCTCCAGGTCTCCATGCCCCTAGTTACCTATGAGAGGCAGAACAAGAGCTCTGGAGGCTTTGTCCCTCTCACACCTTGTAGACCTCCTGACAGTCACCCCATGGTGTTCCCCGGAACTGTAACCTGTCCCTGGTGACTCACTGCTCCTGCCTGAATAGAAGGGCAGCTGAGGCCTGGTCTCCAGTCAAGGGAGCAAGATGAGTTCAGAAAAAGACCCAGAGGGAAGCTCACCCACTACCCCAAGCCCCAAGCCTGGCTATCCAAGACCCTTCCCATCTGTCCAGTAACTGCCTTAGGTGAGAAGAGAGCCCAGGATGGAAGGGGCAGCCTGAAAACACGAGGCCTGATCACCAGCGTGCACCTGAGGGGCTGCAAAATGCCAGCTCACTGGCTCTGAGTGTAGTTCAGAGCCTCAGACTCCCTTTCCAAATTAATATTCATGGGGCTGGCATGCCATTTATTTGCATATGTAGATTATTGCTCATCCTCTGCAGGAAAGAAAAAGTTTGGGGGTGTTTATATTTATTGTATTTATTTTAAGCTCGGGTGATAAAGCAGGCGGGTCAGGCCAGGAAAGGGCAGGTTGCTGGAGCAGGAAAATAGATCCTAGAGATAGGATCCGCAAAACCAACCCCAAAGCAGTCCATGGAAGGCATCCCATGAAGCCCCTCCCTCAAAAGGCCCTAGAAGGTTAACATTTGAGGTAGGCATCCAGGTAGGCCCTGCCACTTGAACTTTCCAAGACCCTGCTTCTTTTATTCAAGTGTGTGCTCATGTTTGCACGCACCTGGGGGCTAGGCGTTAAGTTAGGGTAACAACTCTCCACTCTTAAACCTTGTTTAAGAGGAAGCCCAGTTTAGAGCCTACATGCCATCCGAGTGCTTACTAAACTGGGGTGCTCTAAAGAGGGAGGACCACTCCCTCCTGAGCTAAACCCCTTCCATGCCTGGCACCTCAGAGAAGCTCCCACCCCGCCCACTGTCATCTGAAGCCATCGGCGACTCTGAGAACTCAGTCCTCTCCTGGTCCACTGGCCTCACTCCTTTTCTGCCTCAAATTAAGTGTTCAGCGGAAAGCTTGCAGTCTGAAGTAAGTTGTTCAAAGTTCTGGGGATTTACAAAAGCAGCAGAGCAGTGTGAGGCCAGAAACCAGCAGACCAGGGGTGGCAAGAACATCCACAAGATACTTAAGTATGAATAGATGAAGGCCAGCCCTGTGCTGCCCCTAGCGCCCCCTGCTGGCCACCTCTGCTCCCTGAAACCCTTACAGGACACTTACAAGGTAAACTGCCTAAAGTAATGTTCCACATATGGGAAGCATTCATTAAAATTAGTCCCTTCAATTGAGGTTGAGTTAAAAAAAAAAACTGGCTTTTTTTTTCAGGAAAATAATCTGTTTCTCTGGTTTATGAATTCAATAAACACCCGCTGAGAACCAGGCCTGGTGATGCATGCCTGTAATCCTAGCACTCAGGAGGATCAAGAGTTCAAGGTCATCTGTGGCTACACAGCTAGTTCAAGGCCAGTCCGTGCTGTGTGAGACCCTGTCTCAAGAAATAAACAAATATCCATTGAACCGTCCTGTATGCACAAGGTCCTGGTTCAACACGACCCCCCCCCCCCC
>NW_022196906.1:58852345-58855336 GCF_008632895.1 Mastomys coucha | reverse complement strand
CCCCCCCCCCACCACCACCACCACTCCCACCACCACCACCTCCACCTAATGGCCTCAGTGCTAGCTACAAATTAGGACCCAGCCTATCTCATTGTGGGTCTCAATGGGTTTAGGATCCAACTGGGAGAGATGAGGAGCACCCTGAAATAATGCTGAATAACAACACCAGCAGTGCCCTATTAAACATGGAATTTGTGGTGTGAGCAGTAATTGCTACAGACCAGGGAAGGAGAGGTCAATACTTCGAGATCACTGTGGGCACCAGCACTTAGGGAAACTCTAATGAGGATACAGCTCGAAGGAGGCCTTAGAAGGAGAAGTACTTCCGGAGAAGGGCAGGACTTACTGCTGTGGCAAAGAGGCCTAGAGGTGAGGTGAGGAGAAGGCCAGAGATGAGGTGGGTAGAGACCTAGCAGGGGAGGAGAGGAGAAGGGAATAGGTGAAGTAAGAAGAGGCTTAGCAGGGGAGAAAAAAATGAAGGCAGACTGTGAGAAGCCCAAATATCTACGTGGGGAGCTTATGCCTCATCCCGTGACTGAAAGGTCCACGTAAGCCTGCTCCAGAAAGATCTCAAAGGAAAAAAAGATAGAAAATTCACACAGCTGCTTGACAGTGGCTCCAGAGCTGCACAGTGGGCTCATGGCATGGATCCTGAGCCCACAGCCACTTCTGCACTGACATCCGCACTGCCCCTTTAACAAAGTCCCTCAGACTGTTCTAGAGAGCACACCCACCCCTGCACCACAGAGTGACAGAGCAGGAGGCTGGTGTCATCACCCAGAATGCCACAGGAGTTTTCTCAGGCCAGGGAGCTATCTTCAAGGAAAACAGTAAAGATATAGGTTGTGCTTAGACATTGGGAAGGGGACTTAGGAATCATGGGGTTAGCAAAAGGCTCTACTAAGGTCCATCCAAGCACTGAGAATATGGAGATGTCTGAGAAATGGGTGCCATCAAATTTCATGATGGTAGCCAGGCATCAAATACTGCTAATATTATCGAAGCCAGGTCATGTCTACTCCTGGAATCCCAGCACTCAGGAGGATGCAACATGAGGATTAACAGTTCAAGGTCATTCTTATCCACCAGTGAATTTGAGGCCAGCCTGAGCTACATGAGGCTCTGTATCAAAAATATACACTCCAAAACCCCACAGTGAATATGAGGATGATGATGGTGATGGCGATGACAATGACAATGGTGATGATGATATAATGCAGTTAATGCTGAGACATGGCCTAAGCAGTCAATACTGAGAACCAGCTAGCACTGAAGGCAGGAGTCCAGCACTCTTAGGGATCAGCATTGTTAGGAGCTGCCTCTGATCCACAATGGCAATACCTACCCCAAAAGCACCATCCACCACTATCCTGGGTTTGTGTCTCAGTGGGTAGAGCACTGGTTCAACATGAAAGAAGCCCTGGGTTTGAGCCCCCAAACCACATAAACCCAATGAGATGATACATGCCTGTAAGTCCAGCACTCAGGAGGTGGAGGTGGGAGGATTCAAAGTTCAAGGTCACCCTCAGCTACACAAGGAATCTGGGATGTATAAAACCCTGTCTCAGGCAGTTTCTGTGGTTGCACAGGAAGATCCTATTTTCGCCTGATTTGTTGTACGCCATCACTGAAAAAGGAAAAGAGTAAACTAGGCAGGCGGAGCTTTCAACCTTCCTTGACTTCAGTCCTAGAGTCTTGGAATATTCCCAAACTACTACCACCTCTAGGAAGCCTGCTGTGACTGCTGTGGCTCCCTCTGACCACATGGTTTTCTGCTATGGTTCCTTTTTTGGCCATCTTGCTTCCTCCACCTCTGCCTCCTGAATAGCTATGATGGCTATGGTAGAATCCACAAACATCTCCTAAATTCAGTTATATATTCCCTGCTATTCAAAGTCAAATCTTCAGACCCTCTACTTGCCTTGTATTGGTCAAATGTAGTCATTGGGCTAACTCAGATTTAGCTTCCTAATCAATACCATTATATAGATGAGTAAACCGAGGCACAAAAGGTCAAAATACTTTTCCCAGAGTCATGAGGTTTAAACAGAGTAGAGAGGATTCAAAGCCAGGTCTTAAACTCTCTGGAGCTTGATGCTTTTGATCCTTTCCAATTTTGTTCTCTTCTGAGACTCAATATCTCAAGATTGTTCTAGACCAACTATGAACATCTCTTCCCCTTGCCTCTGCTTAGGTAAGACATGGCACTGGACTCACACAAGTTCAGCCAAGAAGACAAGAGGCAAAGTTTAATCAGAGCTTGGAGAAAGGCTCCCCTCCCTGCCTTTTCTGCCACTGTACATGATTTTGAGGACAAAACACTTGGAACCACTGCAGCCATTTTGTGACCTTGAGAACAAAGGATGAAAAGTATCTGACTCGATGATGATGCCGCCAAGCCACCAAAAGAAACAACCTTGGAGCAGGAAATAGCCTAGACCTCTTGTTACAGGAGCTACCAAGGCTCTTATTGTTCCCGCTAGGAGAGTTCAGGTCTTCTGTTGCTTGCTGCTCTGACACCCTCTCCAGTCAAGGGCTCTTGTCTCTATAGCTACCTGAGCTGCTATGGATGATAAATGAGATATATTAGTCCTACTCCCCACCCTCACTGAGCCTGCCCCACGGTTGGGCGTTCGATAAAGATTCGATCTATATTTGATCTTGAGTCTCCCCTTCCTCGCCATCTCTGATGGGGTCATTTTTCCCTTTTCTGAGCCTGGCTGATCCCAAGTTTCTGCCTGGCATTCTGACAGTGGTCTTACCTTAACTGACCACTGGTCCTTCCTTCTCTTCCTCCACCTTCAAGGACCAAGATACATGCTAGGTACTCACACTGGCCCCAAGAGGCCATCAGCACAAGTTCAAATTCCTAAATATTTGTTCTTGGAAACGTCTTTCTCAATTAGATCTCACCCAAATGTTTGACTCAGGCTGAATGAATTCCAGCCTCGTGCTCCAGAACGACATGTTGTGGCTGCATAATTACTGCAG
>NW_022196906.1:58842238-58852335 GCF_008632895.1 Mastomys coucha | reverse complement strand
GAAAGAAATAAACATGGATTGCTGTTCTTTCTCGACTGTAAAATAATCAATAAATAGAATCCAGATGAAAAATACCAGCATTTAGGGAGAACAATTCTGTTATGATTCTTTTCTTTGGGGCCTAATTAACACACATGGTAGATGGACCCCATCAGTGAGTGGAAGAGGCTCCCCCTCCTGCCGAGATGCCTCTCCAAGTCAGAGACAGACAGACAGGCAGGCAGACAGACAGAAGGTATTGACAAACAGAACATGTGCTACAGATTCCTCAAAGCCTTGCTCTGTTCCTACAGGCCATTTCTTGTTTTCTTTCTTTTTTTTTCTTTCTTTCTTTTTTTTTTCTTTTTCTTTGTTCCCTAAGAACACCTTGCATGGCAACTGTCAAATAAAGCAGAGCTAGTCCAGTATTGGGAGAAGCATCTTGCTGACTCTCTCCTGTCTTTCCTCCCTCCCTTCTTTTCCTTCCTTCTTACTTGTGTTCTTTCCACCCTTCCTCCCTTCATTGTTATTGAGACAGGGTCTCAAGTAGCTCAGGTTCTCCTTGAACTTGCAGATTAGTGGAGGATGACCTTGAACTCCTGATCCTCCTGCCTCCACCCCCAGTTTTGCTGAAATTAGAGGCCTACGCCACCATACTTGACCTGTTCGGTGCTGAGGTTCGAACAAGCTTTGGCAAACATTGTGCCATCCGAACCACCTCTCCAGCCCACTGCCTTCCTCTTAAACAAAGAAGACACTTTCTGGACACCTTTCTGGACAGTGGCCACCCTGGCCATGCAAGTTTCATGAGGGGCTCAGGGAGTGGATGGCACCTTCTCAATTATAACACCACTCTAATAAACCCCCACAGAGCCACGGGGCACAGAGTCTGCAGCCAACACATGACACCTATTTATTCCCTAATTACATGACAATATATTCTCTGTGTGTGTGCTGATGAAGATAAAATATTCTTTTAATTCTACAGCCACCTAGGGGGTGGGGGGGTGGGACCGCATGTAAGCGCATCCTGGGAGTCCCTAGTGCTAAATCACAGCCTTGTCCCAGCCCCCACTCCAGTAGAGTCTCCAAGAAAAGCAGTCCCTTTCCTCTGTTGCCCACACCTAAAGTGTGGTTCTCACAGTGAGAGCATCAGCATGGTGGAGAGCTCGAGAGAAGGGGCAATTAGCAAGGCCACCCCAGGCTCACTGAATCGCACAGCTGAGGGTGAGTCCGAGAGGCTGTATTGCTATAAGCCCTTCCCCTGAAGACGTATGACCACCCCTTCAGCCTCCCAAACAGACTGAAGGGCACCAGCTCTTATGCATATTTATTTTATGTGTGCACATGTGTGCATATGCATATGTGGGTACATTTGCACATGCCGGTTTGTGAATGCATGCAGAGGGCTGGGGTCAACCTCAGGTGTCATCCTCAAGAACTGTCCACCTTGTTTTTGGACAAGGCTGGGCCTCTCACTGGGACCTGGGACTCATCCATTAGGCTAGATGTCTGTCTGTCTGTCTGTCTGTCTGTCTGTCTGGTAAGTCCCAGGGATCTTCCTGTCTGTGCCTCCCCAGGGTTGGGATTACAAAGGGCATCTCACCATACTCAACCTGCCATGGGGGTTCTGGGTTCTCGAACTCAGATCCTCACGCTTGCACAGTAAGCACTTTGCTGGCTGAGTCATTCCTTCCAGTTCAGAAGAACATTTTAACTTAAATGGGACATCAGGGACACCTGAATTCTGGGTCCCCTAGACTGCACAGCTGTCCTAATCTACAATCCTGAGGTTCCACTTACTGGTGGGACTCTAGAAGTTACCAAGCAGCTGTAGGTGCTAGAGTTTCAGAGGTACACAGTCACCTGGCAGCAGTCTCTATGGAGACCTAGCAAGATCACAGTTGCCAACATGCATCAGCTCCCTCCTGCCATGCTCTGACCAGCAGAAACTCTTCGGGGCTGCTCTCTAGTGCCACATATAAATAAGGTCAGCAATACAGCTGGTCCTGGGTCACCCCTGGCAACCAGCTGACACTCCAAACTTCAGTGTTTCAGATCTTGTCACCCCTTGAGGTGAGGCTGGGGTCATTTGTTATATTGCCAACGGTTCTTCACAGGTCTTTATGTGGCTCTTCCTTGCACCTAGACTGTAAGCATAGGAGGTTGGGGCCTAGAGTATCAGGATAGTGAGCTGGGGACCATCCTTGGCTGAGTCCCTGAGCCCAAGGAGGAGCTGCAGAGCTAAGGGTTAACCAGATGTCCCTAGGAGGGGAAATGCCCAGCTTATACAAACCCCAGAGTATCCAAGCACCTAGATCCTATTGTTTATTTATGTGTTTAGGAAGAGAGGGTGAATGCCATGGCAAGCATGTAAAGGCAGGAGAACAAATTGTGTGGGAATCAGCTCTCTCCTTCCACCACATTAGTCTCCAGCATTGAACTCACGTTGTCAGGCTTAGCCGCAAGCGCTCTTCCCCGGCTGGACCATCTCATCTGCCAGCACCTGCTTTCTAAAAGTGAAGCTAGGCAGGAGGAGCAAAGGAATGCATGAAGCCTCCAGGAAACCTAGAAGGCGTGAGGAAAAGAAGCAGAAGAAGGAGGTAACAGCTTCTGCTGCTTCTGCAGCTGTCTCCCTGGCCCTCAGGTCACTGAGTTCTGCCTTCAGAGACAACTGATGGCCTTCCCCTTCTACAGAGGTTGTGGACCTGTAGGCCAAGTGCTGAATTTGAGTTCTCCTTGGCCCACACCATTCCACTGCCTGGGGTCAGCAGTAAAACCTTGGCTTGGGAAACCCTTCATCTCTCATGGCAGTATATGAGGCCACTCTAGATCCTGTCAGAGTGGTTTCAGCTGAGAATGCCTGCCAGACTCAGCTACACAGCAACCCCTGTTGTGCCCTCCACATGTGCCCCACAGGTCACAGGAGAGGCAGGTCCGTGGCACCTAAAAGCAGACATGGTGCAAGCACAAACTTGGCATACAATAGATATGGCTCCTCTTGAGAGATGCTGGTTACCCTCTGTGTCCTGCCTCTAACCTTCCGAGCTCCCGGCCCTCCATCCTTTTCATCCTTTGGTGCCCTAACTGGGAATACCTGTCTCACGCTAAAGAAAGTGGGAGTCAGCTGGGGAAGTCAGAAAAGGTGCCAAGCCCTTAGACAGGAAGACTGGATTACTTTCCCTTAGCCAGTTGTGAGAGAGTCCCTTCACTTCTTCGGGCTTTGGCTGATCTGCGGAATGGGGAGAAAGGGACGGACTGCAGTTATAGGCTTCAATTTTCTAGGGGCTTAAACAATGTGTGAGCAAGAGCCCGGTGCTTGGTGCACACTGCAGGAAAAGCCGCCAAAGAAACAGAAGGTGAAGCGCCACATCCTAGGCTGGGGGTTAACGTCAATGCTCTGGGACACTGAACCCAACCTTCAGGGCGGGGGCGATGGCCGGTAGATGATCTTCTCTGCAAAGACCTCCAGCTTTTTTGCTACTTCTAAACCTCCGCTAAGCCTCACAAAAGATCTTTTCGGCTTGCAGTCCAACAAAGACAGAAAGCTAGAAAGCGATGAGGATCGGCGAATACAGCCTTTGGACTCCGGGAGCCAAAATGCCATCCGGGACAGGCTCAGACTGTCCCGGCCGCCTGCCGCGCGCCACCACCTGGTCGGGACATTAACCCCAGTTTCCCCCAGGAGAGTGATGGGCGCGGATGCGCTGAGCACAAGTATCCTTGCCAGCACAGAGTGCTGGGAAGGCGGGGAGCCCTAACCTCCTGGTAAGCATCCTCTAACCTGCGGGAGACCCTGCTTCATAGGCTCCCGGAGGAACAAGGCGTGGGAGAATCTGATCCCAGTCCCTTGGACCGGTTTTTCTCGAGAGCATCACCAGCCCGGAAGGAGGCCGGCTGGCCTCGCAGCAGGCACTCACGGGGACGTTTTCTGAGGCGCGACGACAGTGGGATGGAGCGTGGGAGTCAGTTCCAGGAAAAAGCAGCTGGGGTTCGAGGGCTCTGGAACCCGCCAGGCGGAGACCCAGCGCTCTCAGACTACAGACCGATGGTGACTCCGTCCCACTCGCGACCTTGATCCCGGGAAGGAACGGTTTTACTTATTTTAAGTCTTTCCCCCCACCCCTAAAAATTAAAAGACTAAATCAAGTCTTAGAGGAAGGTGGCTGCGCAGGGCTGTCACCAGGACCACTGCGTCGCCACCTACAACACTACCTCCCGCGATTGGGAGAGAAGTTAGGAACTTCGGGACAGCCACCCACAAGCGCAGGAGGAGGGACTCGCTTCTCTTTTAACTTTGGGTGTTGGGGTCTCCGCCGAGGGTCGGAGGTATGTCGCCAGGGACAACCCGCAGGACTGCAAGGCGTCCGGGATTCCCTCGGTGAAAGTGGGTAGACAGGATCAGGAAGAAAAGGGAGTGAGTCCACGTTGCGCGTGGCACCGGCTGGGCTTGGGCTCCGCGGGGACCTGCGCGCGGCCCCGCAGCTCTGCGTCGGGACCCGGTTCGGAAGGACGCGGTGCGGGGCGAAGGTCCCGCACATCTAGAACGGCTCTCGGCCGGGAGAACCCGGATTCGCTCAGAGCTGGCAGGTTCCTTCTTCCGGACACCCGCACCGCGACTCTCAGGTCTTCCCCCGCACGTGGAGGCGCGGCGGCCGCTGCGTCCTGACTGCGGCCGGAGGACGCGCGCCTGGCCCAGCCGAGGCTCTCCACGTCTCGCATAGACCCCCCGGGCGCTCCCGCAAGCCCAGCCATCCACCTTCTGCCCCTCGCCAAACTCGCCTTCCAGAGCCGGGACCTGGCCAAGGCAGCCTGCGGACCCACGGAGCTGGCGGAAAGTTAGTCGCGGCGCTGCAAAGCCCCCTCCCCTGAACTGGAACCCACACCCCGGCCCGATGCACCCACAGTGCTCCGAGCTTCGGGTCCCCGCGGACCCCACCCAGCCATCTACCTGCTTCCGTGGCGCGCCCAGGGCTTGGGCCAGCCAGTCGCGCGGTCCTATACCCCGGAGCCGGAGAGGCTTCAGGTCCCCAGGCAGGAGCGGGAGCTGCGAACCGCCCCAGCCGGGCAGCCGGCTCCGGGCACTGAGAACGAGTGAGCAAGCAGGAGGCTGGAGCCGCTGCGACTGCTGCCACGGCAGCCCCCACCCCCTGCGTCCCTCGGCCCCTCCCTCTTCCCTCCTCCCTCCGCTCTCCCTCTCCCTCCCACCTCCTTTCAGACCCTGCGATCGCGCGCGTTCCCTCGCTCTTTTTCCTGGCTTTCTCTCTGCCGGTTGTCTTCTTTAATTCCCTCTGTTCTCTTCTCACTTCCCTACTCTGCATCCTTTTTCGTTCTTTTACCGTTTTTCCCACTCCCTCTTTTCTGTATCTCTTCCTTTTAACCCCTCGCGTCTGCTCTTTCTCTTCCCTTCTCCCTTTATTTTTAATTCCGACCGACCGGATCAGCGTAGCCTCTGCACCTGTTCTTTGTAGATGCTCTGCCTGGGGAAGCCAACCCAGGATGGAAGGGGACCAGGAATATACCCCAAACTGAGCTTTTAACAAGCTGAAGACAGATACCCAGGGAAAGCAAGAAAAGCAAAAAAAAAACCTCAGTGTGCAGAACAAGCTACTCTGAGCTGCACCAGGTAAAGTGCAGACATCCAGGCCCCAGAGCAAGAGCTTGCCATGCTCCAAAGGCTGGACTTAGACCAGCAGGGCTTCTTGCAGACTTCAAGATCTTCAAACAGGGGACACGATGGGTGGCAGGTAAATGATAGGGTGTCAAAGACCTGGCACTGCCCCCAAAGCCACCTGGAAGTCTTCAGTCCGATGTGAGGCCTTAGACTACACCACATGTGGCGCTTGTAGTGGGTCCTGACCAGGGGGTGGGAACACCTGGCCATTGGGAACATTGCAGGAAACCCCTACTCCTCTCCCAGAAGTGAGAGGCTCACTCCTGCGTCCCTGTTTGGCAGAGGCAGGGGTGGTGAGGTGTTTCCTTCCCTTGAAGTGAGGAGTCCCACACTTGGGAAAGGTGGCCTGCGCCTGGAGGGAGAATTTTGCCACTAAAACAGGCAGATTGTCTGTGGCTTTGGGACAAGCCGCTCAGCCCAGACTCCCATGTAGCCTGAGCATCAAGCTCTTTCCCCAGACGTATCTCCTGTCATCTGCCCATTTCAGCCCAGTGGGGTTCAGAAAAAAGAGAAGAGGTCCCTTTCCCATTGGCCCACCACAGGCAGCCCTGATCTGGACCAGGTTTCTACTAAGCCAGGTACATCCAATAACTGCTAGGGCCCTGCAGGAACGGTGTGAGCAGAGGGAGCTCTTTCTACATTGGGGTTTCAGGTCCAAAAACTCCAAACCAACCTCTCCAGCAGTTCCTTAGCTTGGAGTGTCAAATTAAATGGACAACAGATGCCAGAGCCTCTTGTCCACAACACAGAAGCAGAGGCTGAGACAGGGTAAGGCACTTAGCCAACACCCCTGCACTCAACACCCGCCAGAGTCCCTCCTTAAATCCTGCCCCCTCTCTAGTGCCCTAGGCCCTCCTTTGAAGGACCAACCATCTAGCCCATATACAAAGTTCCCCCTCTGGCAGTGAGGAGACTGAATTTGACATTGAAAAAGTCCCTAAGGGATATGAGTCTCACACTGGGAGGCCAGCTCCACTCACTGTGACACTAGAAAGATCAATTAGTCCCTCTGGCCTCAGTTTCCCTGTGTGTAAAATGGGAATGCTAACAGTACCACAAGCCTTCTGAGGATTAAACCAAAGCCCATTTCCTGGAACAGTGAATGGTAGTACTTGGCCATTGTCTGCAGTTAATATTAGCTTAATTAAAATTAATCTAGGCTTGCACAGCTTCCTTTGCACATTGGCCCTTGGGGTCTGAGCTCCTCCTTTACCCTGCCTCTCACTCTTGACTTCTGTGTGGTAGCTACCCATGTCTAAGTGGGTTCATGGATCCATGGAGCTGGGTGGGTCTTTCTGGGTAACCATTGAACTCAAGAGCAACACAAAGCAGGCTGTCCTGCCTGTCTTGTTTCTTGGCTGCACTCACATTGCCGGGCAGGAATCATGTGTCTAAGGATTGCTAAGGGACAGGGGGTGGGTGCCTGGTTTTCTGCCATACTCTAAAAAGCTGCACGGATCTATAAAGCTGGGCTTTCCCTGCCCAGATGGCAAGTCTCCAAGAACACATGTCACAACAGAGCCAGAAGCACTTTTAGCAAACATCTCTAGGAGTCAGCTCGGGGTCGGCCGGAACCCACAATCCATCATTCACTTGCCAGGAGAGCCTGCTTGCAGGAGGCTCTATAGTGCTTGGCCTGGACCAACTTCTACAAGTTTATTTGAGGAGTTGTAACATCTAAGACTATGCTACTCACCAAAGGGTAGAATCTAAAACAAAGTCCAATGACCACCCAAAAGCTTACACTCAGCTGAATGTGACGGTGATGAGCCATGCCAGGCTGCCCTTGAACTTCTTATGTAACTAAGGATGACCTTGAGCTTCTAATCCTACCTCTCAAGTGCTAGGATTCTAGGTGTATGGCACCATGCCAGGTTTTACCCAGTGCTGGGAATCAAACCTAGGAACTCATGCATGTTAGGCAAGCACTCTACCAACTGAGCTATACCCCACAACTGATTTAGCACACAGTAGCTAAATCCATACATAGAAGTTTATTATATTCTACCTTAGGAAGGAGAGAAAAGGGTACCGTGAGCTGACTGAGGGACCCAGAACCTGACATAACACCCCAACTCAAGTCTTTGTGCTGTCATCTGTCCTCTGTGGGCACATTGATGTGCCTTTCTGCCTGAACAGGATGAGAAGGGCAGAAACCAGAACTCCTCTGGCCAAGCTGGAATGACTCCTCCTTCCTGGAAATAAATCCCAGGGACAGGGGTGCCCAGAGCTAAGAAAAGTGGTACTGTCCCCTTTCCTAGCTGAGTTGGCCCCTCATGCCTTCCCTCTCCTGGGTATTCTTGCTAGGATCACCTTTCCTACAAAGACCCTCTCAAATCCCCAGGGAGTGGGGGAAGCCACTGGGGACTCTCATGGACACATGGGACTGGCTGGGTAAAGGAAAGACCAGAACTTTGGGGAGTTTGAGCTCTTCAGAGGGAACGGACCATGACAGTGTGGAGCACTGGAGAAGGATGTCTCTCTCACCCCCTGACTCTAGGGTGTTTGGAGCTGTTTCCTGTCTCCTCAGATCCATCACAAAGCCTAGCTTAGGGCCTGGCCTCATCACAGGAATAAGGTATTTATACTATGTTGAGCCAGTGAAATGGTGCTTGCTTCCATTTCTGGCGTCCTAAGTTGTATCCCTGGGACCCATGTGGTAAGCAACTCCTGGAATTTGTGCTTTGGCCTCCATGTGTGTGCAGTGGTATAGTCACACGTACGTTAAATAAAAAATGTAATTTTAAAAAGGTTTTAGATGTTTATGACATTAATAAAATACACATATAAGGTTACAACAATCCTATACAACAAGCATTATCATTCCCCCTTTAAAGAAGGGAAACAGAGGCTACAAAAGCATGTTACTCAAAGCCACAAAACCAGTGGCAGACCTGAAATGTGGCTCTCAAGCTTGTTTGAAGTATTGTCTCAATGCTACAGTGTCTTCTTGCACTCCAGGGTGGGGACCAGGGTGTAGCCAGCAAAGAAACAAGGGTCAAACCTAAGAAGGTGTTCAGCTCTGGGAGCCGACTTCACACACATAACCCTGAGAAATAGTCACCTGTGGAAGGCACCCTGGATTACAGGGAACCACGGGACTTCTAGTGTCCTAGCCATTGGTGAGGTGCAGAGAAGAAAGCATTAAAGGAGCAGAATGTAAGGTTACTTGCCAGTGTTACATCTGCTCACATGACACACAAGGTCACATGCATCCCAGACTCGTAACTCAACAACCCACAACAACCCAAAATGCTCACACACATCATGTGGTTGATTTTCATACCAATGAAGAAACACTGAAGGGGCCAGTGAGATGACTCAATAGATAAAGGTGTTTGTGGCTAACCCTGACAACCTGAGTTCAATCCCTGGGTCGCCTTTCACACAGGTGGTATGGTATGCCCTCTGCCCCTATACACATACACCCAAAACAAATAAAAATAATCAACTCTTCAGAAAAAAGAAGAGGGGAGTGAAAGATTAGAATGCAGCCTAGGAGTGACTCTGTGCCAGTGGTTCTCAACCTATGAGTCCTGACCCCTCTGGGCTTGACCTTCTCATGGGGGTTGCCTTAATCCATGAGAAAACACAGATATTTACATTATGATTCGATTCATAGCAGTATCAAATTTAGTTATGAAGTATCAATAAAAACATTTTTGTGGTTGAGGGTCATTACAGTGTGAGGAACTATATTAAAGGGTCGAAACATTAGGAAGGTTGAGAACCACTGTCTTGTGAGCTTTCATGAATCCACCACCAATTGAAGGCTTGATTAACTTGCTTGTTTTTATTAAATGGTGCTCAATATTTAATAACTTTGAATATGGATTGAATATTTAATAAGATTGGTGGAGAGTATTTGTGCCAGTCGTTTTGAATTGTGAGTCATCTCAGAAACCAGCCGGGGATATCGCTTCACACTGGCCTAAGTTTCTTTAAATTATAAGTTATTGAGAAGCTTTACTGGGTTTTAAGACCAACCTGGTCTATACAGTGAGTTCCCAGCCACCCCTGACTACATAGCAAGACTCTATCTCAAATAAGCAAACAAAAAAGTCTGTAAGTAAATAAATAAGTAGCCAGGCATAATGGTGCATGTCTGTAATCCCAGCACTCTGGAAGCAGAGGCAGGGGGATTTCTGTGAGTCTGAGGTCAGCCTGGTCTACATATGGAGTTCCACACTGCCAAGGCCACAGAGCAGGGGCAGAGGGAGAGATACAACCAAAGTTAGACTGAGTCTCTCTACCTTGCCTTCCTCCATGTTTATCAGAAAAAGAAACATCCATTACCCTATAAAATGCTCTCTACTGTAGGACCTCAGTCTTCCCCAAAGTTACAGGTGGCCTGGAAACAATTGACGTAGGAAAAATAATTTGTCTGAGACATGGTTTACCAAAAGCAGAAACACAGATTTCTTAGGTTTTTTTTTTTTTTTTT
>NW_022196906.1:58840079-58842192 GCF_008632895.1 Mastomys coucha | reverse complement strand
TTTTTTTTTTTTTTTGGTTTTGTTTGTTTGTTTTGTTTTGTTTTTAATGAAACGGGGTCTTATTATACAGCCCTGGCTAGCCTGAAGCTCTCTATGTAGAACAGGCTGGCCTCAAACACACAGAAATCTGCTTGCCTCTGCCTCCCCAGGGCTGCTATTAAAGGTGTGTGCCATCATGCCCAGCTCCACCTTGAGTCATTTTAACAGACATGAGAACTGGGTGTAAGACTCAGACTTCAGAGGCATCTCAGGGATTCTCACAAGCTGATGGGAGGAGGTGGGATTCTGGACGTTGATAAAGAAACTTAACAGACCCGAATGTGGATTTTACAGTTTATAGGCATCCCTGTGGCTGTATTAATGGTGCTCTTTGGCTAATAAGTAATTATACAGCATGCTTTGTTAGAGGCAAAGTGAAATCACTGGAAATGGTCCTTATGCCACAGCAGGCTGCAACCCAGCAGGATGCAAACTGCTTACTCACAAAAGAGAGCAAATGTGCTCTCCATCAAATTACTCTTCTCGCTGACACACCTCTGTCACACTGATTTGCTTTGCTTTGGGGTCTGGGGCCAATGTAAATGAACACTGTCTAAAGAATAGCGGTGATCAAAAACCTTAGGAAACCAGAGTCTCCCTACTTCTGGCTACTGTCCTCATCTTATATGCAGCAGAAAAACTGGACCACTTAGACCTCTGAACAGTTTCCTGTAGCAGATCCAGGATCCTAGGATGTCTGAGACCAACACAACCTCCCCATCTTCAATAGCCTGCCAACGAGTAAACCCTGCCAGATATCCAGAAAAAGGTGCACCTTCCTAAGTCTGGGCCCCTAGCTTTTACCTATGTTCTTCTCAGAGGCATAAGGATTTCCTGTTCTCTCCTTCAAGCTTTGAAAACACCAGTCTGATCCTTCAAAATTCCAATCATCGATAAGCTTTCCTTGGCCCCTAACCGACCACCTAGATTACCTGTTTTTAAAATTATTGTGTGTGTATGGGTGTTTTACCTGCAGAGATGTCTTGTGCCACATGTGTGCCTGAGGCCCACAGAGGCCAGAAAAGAATGTCAAATCCTCTGGAACTGGAATTACAGACAGCTATGAGCTGTCATGTGAGTGCTGGAAACCAAACCCAGATCCTCTAGACAAGCAGCCAGTATTCTGAACCTCTGAGTCACCTATGCAGCCCCAATTTACTTTTTTTATGATTTATTCTGTTTTATTACTTATGTGTATATGTGCATGTATCTGTGTAAGTATATTGAGAAGTATAGGGGTGGGGGTGTCTAAAGAGGCCAAAAGAGGGCATCAGATTTCTTGGAGCTTGAACTCCATCTAGTCCTCCTGATTGAGCAGCCAGAGCTCTTATCTGCTGAGCCATCTCTCCAGCCCCCAGTTGACTACCTTGACTAGAATTTCTCACTGGTGTTTACTTGCTTATGGTCTAACTAACCTCAATGCCCTGTGATGTCATTTCAATATCTCCAGTACCTTGCACAATGCCACCACTAATTATGGATGGATCCATGCCTGGATGCCTGAGATGGATGAGTGGATGGATGGATAAGAGTGGCTACATGCAAGAACAGTGAATGCATACATAGACAGAAAGGTGTATAAATGGATAGGATGCAAGTAAAGGCACATGGGTTTTACTTCTGACTTCTTATCCTTTGACACGAACTAAACAAAATATTGGAGGCAAGATCATCTTATTTTACAAGAGTCTTACAATGCCATTTATTCTTGATCACTTGTCACTTTTTCCCCTTTGATGCTTTCATTTTGTTTTTAAGGGAGTGTCTTGTGTAGTCCAGGCTAGGCTCAAACATTCCTTGAACTTCTGATCCCTGCCTCCTCCTCCACCACCATGCTGGGTGTAGAGAGCGCTTCCTGCATGCTAAGCAAGCATTCTGCCAGCTGAGTCCCACCCTCAGCCTCAAGTCAAATTTCAAAGCCACCGGCCACTCCTCTGCTTTGCAGATAAAGGGGTTGCTCAATAATGCCTTCTTCTCTGGTGAGCACTTAAGAAAGTGGCACACGCCTTTAATCCCAGCACTTGAGAGGCAGAGGCAGGCGGATTTCTGAGTTTGAGGCCACCCTGGTCTACAG